>NW_010240077.1:0-13318 GCF_000690775.1 Eurypyga helias | reverse complement strand
GCTAAATTATTTCAATACAGGAGATGCCCTGGGCAATACATAAAATACTGTATATTTTTCTACCTCTGTTTTTGTTTTAAGATTAAGATTCAAACATCATCCCGTATTGTAAGTGAACAGGTAGTTTTCTAGAGACTCATTAAGAGGAATGTATTTCACCCACAGCATTTTATTAGCACAATTGCACAGAGGAAATGCATCTATCTACAACCAAATCTTCCAGCCAAGGTAGGTCAACTCTGTAAGGGCATCAGCAATGGGATTTTATTGCACCCTCTAGTGCCTGAGGACAGGCTTCTGTATGTTTAAAAGTGATCTTGTTCCTTTCTTTGCCTCAGATTGTTTTCCAGCAGCCAGTGGCAGACTCAGGACATTATAATAAAATATGTGAAATGCAAGTACTTTTTACTGTAAAAGCCTTTTCATTTTTGCATTTTTTTTTTCTTCAGACTGTACTGAAATAGTATTTGGTACTTTCGCTGCAAGATTAGTGACTGCTTCTGAAAATAAGCACTGAGGAGTTACTCCAAAAACCACAACCTCATAATACTGTTAAGCCCAAGTTCAAAAAGGTTTGAAAAATTAAGATAGGGTCTAATGTAAATCAGTTTTCTACAACTGGAGTAAGAACTGTTGTTCAAGCAGAACATAGCCACATGGTTTCTCCTTTTTCTCATTTAAAAATGGCAGCACATTACTGGGATTTAACAAAGAAAGAATGCAGGAAATGCTACACATCAGAAATTTATGTGCTATCTCTGCTTGCCCTGGACTTAAGAAACTTTTAATCTCTCCCTTGTGTAACAAGCATTAAATGCTCTTTGTATAAGTTAGATCATTCAATACAAAATGGGGCTTTGCCAGTCCTACCTGAGAAGTGAAGTCAAAACAACTGTGCCACCATCTCAATTAACAATGAAACAGAAGAACCCTTATATTTTACCACCACGCACGTATTCAAGGATATTTTCCTACCACTCAGGAGCAGTAAGGTGTTAGATAAGAATTTTTGCTATGAAGAACACCATTGTATTAATTTGATCAAATCATAGTAAAGAATGATAGTGCTGATAGATCAGTAGGGAGTGGTTTTAAGCTCACATTGTCTGGTATTATAAGCATTTACAGCATTTTTTTAAAGCGTGAAACCTTTTCACATCAAGAAGCTGTGGCTGTGTTATATGTTGATGTTACAAAGGCTGAATACAACATGGAATCTGACACTTTGGAAAGCTCTCAGACCAATTTACCAATATTCTTCGTATTTACTGTATTTCTATGTAACAACTACAACATTCAGATAAACATAAGCAAACCCAAACACAAACGTACTACAAAATAAGAGACAGGCCAGGCCCTATTCTCATAGGTAGCTGAATTTAAGTTTGTATCCATGTGAGTGCAAATGGAAATTGAGTTTCTGAACACAAGCTGGAGGACAGGATATAAAATCCCACATGCAGATGATGTAAAACTGTAATCTGTGGTCCTTGATTCTGTTCTAAAGAGTGCTTTTCAGATTGGTTTTGTTTGCTTGTTTGTTTTTTTGTTTAATAGATAATGCTTCAGAAATTGTCCAAGCCTGATACTTCTTGTGTCAATATATTTCACATATCATAATGTTTCTAAAAATAACATAATCACATAATATCCCTTTGTAAGTAAACTGAATAAAAATTGTATCTAATTTATTCAGATACCTAGAAAGAAATGTAAAATGTATAGTTGATATAGAATTAAAATATGTTTTACTTCAGACAGCCTGCTAAAGTAGTTTGGTTTCATTATTAAAAATATGTCTAATAGAACTATTCCAGATTTTGACCCTTAATTCACCCAGTTTAGGAGTGTAACTCAGAACCAAATAAACAGGAGGTACTCTTGGGCTTGTTGTCTTGGAAACTGCAGCATGGCCAACTAGAGATTCTTGGAGAAAGACTCCTATACAAACATCTTTGTTCAGTTAATTGTTTAATATAATTGCTTTTTAATTCTCTCCATACTGCATCCTATGAATAGAGAGGTCTGCTTAGCCGATATACAGTGATGTAGACCTGTTGCTTATTTTGTCTTAACAGTATTCCTATGTGCTAGCAGATCTGACCCAGAAAATGGGTTCAGATACAGCAGCCATGTCTGCTGTATTTGAAAAACCTTATTTCTTTTCTGTACACATTACCATTATTCACAGAGTAAATATATCTTTAATCTTTTATAAAAAGAGGAAAAGTTACTTAGTTTAATGGAAGTGAATTTGCATTTAACCTTCTTAATGGAAAGTGCACATTTAAACCCTATGTTTGCTGAATGCACCAAACCTAAAGGCCGTGAAGCAATCTCACCAGATGTGTGCATTCCTAGTCTTCGGGATCAGCTTCTTGGTGCCAAGGCAAGGGAAGGCAAAGAGAAAGTAAAAAAACCCAAAGCACAGCTCACATTTTAAGAAAGCCAAAATGAGTCATTCTCCACTTTCAAAACCAACGTTAAATATTAATTTTATTTTTAATACTATTGACCTCCTCTCTCTCTGCTACTGCCTTCAGTTCAGAAGACATTTTCAGCTGCATCTCATTGCACTTGAGAGATGAGAAATCAGATTTATGCCTCCCCTTCAGAATAAACAAAACATCTTGAAACAAAGAAATTTGAGTCAACAGCACAGTTTCATACTGTTAAGCAGGTATTCTTTATTGCAGCACGGGGGTAGCACTGGGGATTCTCCACCATAAGTGTTCCGCTAGCTTGGCACAGTCACACTGCTTATATGTCCATACATATTACATATTCATTAGTCTTCCAGAAATCATTTATGTAGTAACCCCTTTTCCTGTGATAATTACATTAGGATTACATCAACTTTTTCTTGATTATCGCACGGTCTTTACAGCCATCTATTGTCCTTTTGATGGTAACACAGTCACTTCTGGTGGTCATCCAGTGGTCGAGTGAGGAAGTAAGGAGTCTTGTTACTGGTCCACATGCTTCCGTAGATACACGCTTTATCAAGATCACAAGTGAATTAGAAGTACAAAGGTTGCAACACTTGCATGTTTAGCTATCGTCTCCTGAACATCTGCTAGACCTTAGTTAGATACTATCTCATCATCCTGTTTCTAAACAATGTGCTATTGATTAGGGTTAATTCTAAGAGTCAGAAGTCCAGGGAGGAATTTCACAACTCAGCATACAAGATTCAACAGTTTCCCTTCAATCCTCTGACAAACAGGATTTCATGCATTAAAGAATAAAAAAGTCAAATCTGTTTCCCATTCTCTAAACTAACACTAAATAGCAACAAAACTAGCTGAGATGTATGCAGCTATAGCATATTGCCAAAACTATCCTAATTCCTTCTCACCTACATGAATGTGCACTTAGCAGAGCTCCTCCCTAGCAATATCCTTTAACAATTTTTCAGATTATCTACCCTCTCCTGTTCACCACCTCAAAGCTACTTTATCTCAATAAGAGGTATTCAGAATGTGAGTCAACAGCACTACAAAAGCCTAACTGAAAAAGATGCAAACTGTAACAGCAGCTGCAGATACCAAAACCACAGACATATTCCAAGAATCCCTCTATTTGCTTCCCAGTCTTTAAAAGAAAGGTGAGACTTCATTCATCTGCCATACTATGGGATCCATATGTGTTTTGCCATCAACTTAATTGAAAATGTAATTTCACCACCGTATGGAGGCACAAAAAAATCCCAATTCATAGTAAACTTCAATCTTGATAACATCCCCCTATTTATAGTAATCCATGTTAACATTTGCATAAGGATATACAGTGTTTTAAGTTATAAGTACCTGGACTGGGTATTGCATGATATGAAGGCTTCAGAGGTGACAGCAATTTTTCTTAGTAGCCCTCTGCTTATAGGTGTTTTTATATTTTCCTGTTTGCTTGAACTAGTTGAGGTTGCATGCATCACCCTTAAATAAAATGGTTCACTTCTATCAGGTCAATATATTTTGAAATGCTTAGAGGGGTAACCCTAGTCCAGGGGCGGGGAGTGAGGGAGGATTTAAAAAAGTCCTGGAATAAGCTTTATTTTTAATCACTGAAAAGCAAGTTACTGGACTACAGGTATTTGGTTTATATATAACATAGTTTTCTCCCACTCTTGAGCATTTAATCTGAACAGCATTATTTGACTTCTGAGAGCTGTGGATTCACAAGTTGAATTAAAAAAACATATTAAATTGATATTAAAAAAGAGATGTTTTACTCAGTACAGGACAGATAGTAAGCATGTACCTTTCAATCTGTTTCATAACTGCACTGAAGGTCAAATTCCATTTAAAAATTGTATTTATTTAGGATATGTTATTAAAACTGTTCAAGAAACCAAATCAAATTAAATATTCTGCTCTTAAAAAGAGTACATTTGGAGTATTGTGTCCAGTTTTGCACTTCCCATGATGTTTGCTCATCAAAATTTATACACATAGGTACACATACTGATTCAGCAAAAGGGGAGGAAAAGCCAGGAATGGAGGTTGATGCAAAATACCACATTTCAAAAGATCTATGCAACTGAAGACTCTTCGAATGCAGTAACTAACAGTGTAAGCTCCATAGCCTTAGTTGTTCCTCCCATGTGATACTGAACTACTAAACCACCTGGTAAAGAGAAATCAGAAAATACACCTCACCCACGTAGAGATGACAAAGAGTTTATATGAGTTCAAGGAAAGACTCAAACTTTTTTTAATAAAATCTTCTGAGGGTTACTAACAAACCAAACTACAGTCATTTGACTTCCCTGAAACGGAGGAATAGGAAGAAGCTAAGAGAGTACTCTAATGTGGGAAGAAGATAGAGGAGAGTATGACATGCAGAGACTCTTTTTAGTTCTCCCTGGGTATCCATCTTCAATCAGTGACAGCCTTTTGTAGCCAGACAGCTGGTTTCTCTGAATCAGCAGAGTTTCTCCTTCGTCTTGATTTTTAGCTATGTAGGCAAAAACCTGATTGTTTCATCCTTGGGAGACTTAGGTAAATTTGCTTTCTGTTTACCACCCATAGCAACAACTCCAACTCCATGAAGACGCAGAACTGGAAAAGAATTTCAGAGAAGAGTTGATCTCATCATAGCTGTAACTGCAGGAGGAGAGTTCATTAACAGTATTTCTAATACTAAAATAGCACCACACGTCCAAGCACACATTGCAGAGACATTAATCACCTGCAGAATCCCAGCTTAATCAGTAGCATGCCCTTGGTCCACAGAGCAGTGCAAACACCTTGACATGTTTCAAGGACAGGGCTGTAGCATGTATTCTTTATTTTCTAAGCACAACGGGCAAAAAAAAGACAAGAAACTGACAGGTGTATTCGAAGTGTCCTGATTCGTAACAAGCCTAGTCTTTAATCATATACTGGATTCCTAAAGCGTAAGTTTGCACTAGGTTTTGTATTACTTGCTCAGCCTTTCCACATCTCCACTCTTTCTATCTGGACTGAAATTGACTAAGAATATTCTCACAGAATTTTCATTTTACTAAAGACAGAAAACATACACATATCATTGCTTTCAACATCTCCTGGACTTGGGCATCAGCAAGGCCTTCTGGGAAGCGTTCTGGTCTCTGTCAACATTAGTTAAGCTGAATACAGAAGGTATTTCAATCAGGAAGAACAGAGCTTGCCTTCTTGTTAGAAGCAGGGCTTCTTAAAAACATTCAGACCTAAAATAAGGATAGGAACAAAAAACCATTGGAAGAAAACAAAACATGTCATTATGTTCAGAAAGGCAAAGAAGTTATCACTTGTAATATTTTTTATTTTGGAAGTGTTTTAACAAGCAAGGTTCCTGATCATGTCATGAAACTATGACATTAAAAGTTAATAAAGGAAGATATCTACGTACAATTTGGCCAAATTGTCATTAAAAAGCAGTAACAACTGAATTTTACATATAGAGTACAGATATTCATCCTTGCCAAGATAACTGCCTATAACATGAAATACTGTTGTCCAAATAAGGATACAAGGCCAGGATGCAATGCCAGACGATACCAAGAAACTGAAACATAAAAGCTGGGCTGTATACTTAACGTTTCTTCTCCATAATATTTGAGGATAATACACCAGGCCACTGTCCAGTGAATGTATAATTTTTGTGTCCTTAGTTAGCCAGAGTTTTTTTTCTTATATTTGCTTCTGGCAACATTCAACTCTCTCTCATAGAAATTGTATCTGTGCATTATCTGTGACTTCTTAGAAGTCTGGACTCAGAGTACAGCACCATTTTAAACACTATGTAAAAGAAGTACAGACACATTTTGAAGCACGATGCTTTCTATCTGAAAAAAAAAAACCCAAACCCACCAAAACCCAAGTAGCATTATTTTTAGAATTACAGGTCTTTATTTAACTTTACAATCAGTTTTGTTTTCTTACATTTGGCGTTTAGTGAGTGCTGAGCTAATAATGTTGTTACACTTTGCACAAACAATTGTATGTGAAAGTAGTTCTCCATTTCAGTAGCTAAACAAGAACTTGAAAATCACTTTAAATATGGTGTGAACAAACTGGAAACAAGTCTGTTTTCTTAACATTCTACTCACTGCCTGAAGAACTATGGTTCCGCAGAGCAAAATATCTGAATTTGGCAAATGGAAGACAAAGGTGTTTCCTCTGAAATAGAAGAGTGAGACTCCTTATCTATTCAGTTCTTTTAAAGCTTATTTCCTCCCATCTGTTTACTGTTAAGCAGGACTGAGACTGGAAAAAACAACCTAGGGTGTTGAGAAAGTAGGTAGGCAGACTGCTTACACCAGTCTGGACTAAGAGAACACATTTCAGTAACACTGGGATAGGCTAGCATTAATCTTTGTGGGTAAGGCAAGGATTCAGACTAAAATAGTTCACACACAAATTCAGGAGAAGACCATTTAAAATAATTGTTTCTGATACCATCATTCACTGGGCTATGACAATTTATGGTTCAACTATGAAAGAAAATAATGTACCATGTGAACAAAAACTATGCCAGGGACTAGCCCACTATTTGATGGCTTGTACCCCAACAGATCACTAACACTACATTTGATGGAAGACAGAATGATCACAAGAAGATGAGGAATGATAAAAACCTGATGAGATAAACTGACAGATGCAATCAGCATGAGTCACCGGGATATTACAAACACTGCTGTCAGTTTGCTTCACATCTTGAGATCCATGGCAGCAATTAAAGGTTAAGACTGTAACTTCTCTTTGGGATTATATGATAGGGTGTAGACACTCTGGCCCAGAGGAAGGTAAATTCTAATCTAAATTATGTGCTGTGCTACAAGAAGCCTATGAACTAGCTTTTTTCAGTTCCAGCTGTAACATAAGTGAGACATAACAATAAAGGAAGGCAGAAGCTGTTGCCATGCAGTGAATACCTCAGTAAACATAGTGCATGAAGCTAAACTGAAATGTGACTTGGCAGGTTGTTGCAAAATGAGAGCTAAGGAAAGGCCCACATATGGATTTAGGTCTAGAAGTCAGCTCAATGAAAAGAGCTAAAGAAAAAGAAGGTCAGGAAAATCTGGCAGACTACCAGGGAGACTAGCACAGACACTAGGAAACAAAAAAAACCCCATGAAACAATCCACAAACCACAAAAAATCATCACTGATCTAAAGCTGCAACCACCTGGGCTTCAATATCACAAATATTTGGATCATATAGAGAGAGCAAGTTGTTGTGCAAGACCAGTGACATTCGATTTATTTGACTGAAGTCCCTGGATCTGCCAAATTGCTGCTATAAAGCACAGCCAGGAACTCTCCCTGCAGGAACAGAGGAAGCTGCCACCTGGACTACACGTCTCAGCATGCCACATGCCAACCATGGCAGTGGTAACTAGCATTAAAAGTAACAAAAACTTACTTTCCCCTTAAAATTGCTGGGCTAAAGCTATAAATACACTCCATTATAACATCTCTAGAGCAAAATGATACCATTTTTTATTGAATACTCACTTTTCAGAATTAAATACTACTTTAAAAACACATGGATGTGTTTTAACTATGTTAATATACAGTTTGCCCCACTTATAACTGCCAAGAGGACAGTTTTAAGCTGTCATGGTTTCAGGACATCCATCAGACTTTATGGATGGCTGAATTCAGCTGCCCAATTATGCTTCTTTCCAATTGCAGTCAAGTCCCAAATGGATGCTGATATTCTTTAACTCTTGAGTTTCTAGTAAAACACCAGTTAACTTTTACAGACAAAATAATGCATTACATACCAATACCATTTCAAACTTTTGTTAACTTCTTTTTTCCCCAAATTGTTTGTATTTTCATTCTATTAAAATTAAACTTAAACTGAATACAACTGAAGAATCTGCAGTCTTAGTGATGATACTAACTTTTGCCACTCTCAATATAGCAAGAAGCAGTTATGCAGTCTCTGTACAAGCAATTACAGGATTTCTCATATTATTTTATTTTTTCTAGCTTTATAATTAAATACTGCACTAATATGCTATATTAGCATAATATACGTTAATACGTGAAGGGCTAACCCATTCTTGGTATTCACTTTGTTTAATGTAAAAGAAACAGTATTTTAGGAAATTTTTTACACTAGACCAAGAGATAATGTTAAGCCTTTACTAAATTAAATTTTACTTCGGCCTTCTACTATCTAACTAGGTTTTAAATTTACTTCCATGATTTATAAATGTCTGTAAAATTATGCAGGTTTTCTGAAACAGTCTAAAACCTCATCCACAGACATACTTTCACAGCTACTGTGGATTGCATGTAATTCAGCAACACACATACACGCTTCCAAGCTGATCCAGTTATCACAACACCAGACCTATAAGGTATGGGCAGTCACCACTCCATTGGTATCTACTTCTGTTTGTAACAAGTAACAAACCTTTCACATATAATAGTGTTTTCACCAAAGTTTATAATAACAGTAAAGTTACATTAATGAAGTACATTGCAGAAACCCAGAAGGCAAAAGAAAATTAAGATCACTTGACACTGAAAATGTAATTTTAAAATATTAAGATAAATGGACATCAGCAATTTTTTTTAAAGCAACTAATTAATACACAATTATTACTCTTATGTGTTATAAATCAAAGTTTATAACACATAAGAGCAATAAGTTATCACACAAAAAATGTGCATGTCACTTTAATCATAAAATAGTTTGTCCTGATTTTGGCTGGGATAGAGTTCGTTTTCTTCCTAGTAGCTGGTATAGTGCTGCGATTTGGTTTTAGGATTAAAATAAAGTTGATAACATGCTGATGTTTTAGTTGTTGCAGAGCATTGCTTACACTAAGGCAAGCACGTACTGCTCTGCCAGCAAGGAGGCTGGGAGGGTACAAGAGGCTGTGGGGGTGACACAGTCAGGATGACAGCTCACCCAAACTGGCCAAAGCGATGTTCCATACCACATGACTTCACGTGCAGCTGTGGAATAATTACTGGGGATATAAAACTTACATGAAAGGCCCAGCATTGTCCACACATTAAGGAAAGACATGGTATTGAAGGGGCTTTCAGCGTGGAGTGCAGCTGCAGCTGGTTATGCAAGAAATTCACCCCATGGTGGTTCCCTGAACAACATTGCCTGTGCAGCAGCACAGCGGGTGGAGTGAAGATCCCAAGGCCAGGCTCTGTGAATCACCACAGAGATGGGAACTTAGTAGTACAACGAACTGATAAGCCACATATTTGCCACCCTGGGCCAATAGTCTACCAGGTTTTGACAAAATGCTGTCCTTTGTGCGAAGTTTGCTCACTACAATGTCATTATAATACCAAAACACATCCCCATCCCAAAAGCTACCTGCCTCCAAGGTGCAACATTGACATACCTGCCTCATTGAGCTTGTGCTCTCACTATTCTTAATCTGTACCTTTAACAGCAAAGTGAGAGAATTTTACAACAATCATAAGTAAAGGTAGGTATGTATGACTATAGTCACTTAAGTTCCACCTTGAAGACAGAAGGTCCATAAAGCGATAACAAATTACAATAGTTGAAGGGCACAGAAACAAACTAAGATCATAATGCATATTTTGCAAAGGTGGCCATGGAGACAATTGTATTTCACACCTCGAGACTTGGATCTAAATTAAAAGCTTCTAACCATTTAGCTATTTATTAAGGCAAACTTAATGTAACAGAAATTTGTTGTGTCACTTTAGAAAGCTACAAGGGTATATTATTCTGTACTCACCACAGAAGAACTATCTCGATCAAATTGTTTCCAGGATTTTTGACACCTCCACAGATGTCATAGGAATGGATTACCCAGGGAAATTTTTTTTCTGTGGCTAGCATATATATAATTCTTGCCTTATTTAATTATGGTATATTTTCTACAGTTTATTTTTATGCCCTATTTGAAAATTAACAAAATAGTATTCTCTGAAATAACTTATTACAATTACCCCAAAGTTACAGCAAGTAAGTATGGTTGACTTCCAATGCAATAATCACTTCCAAAAGGTACTGTACACTACCATGTGCATATTAATACCAATACCTGCCTTATAAGCTTTGACAATGTGTATAATTGTGTACATAGGGTACACAATTTAATACATTTTATTAAGCTATTTAAATAAGAATAACAATTTAATATTCAGTCCTCTTCAAACAGCATGCATGAAGTCATACACAGTATATTGTCAGTTAACTGCACTATTCTAAATAACTACTTTAGCATTAAGTACATTGGTAGCTTTGTAACAATTTTCAGAATTTTCAGAACAGAACTTTGCATTGTTAGGACTGATCATCCCTTGTACCCAATATTTAAACTAAAAACAAACAAACAAACAAAAAAAACTCCAACAAAATATTCCACAACAATAGAAACCTCACCCCACCAAATCAAAAACTAGACTTTTAATCTATTGGGTAATTTTGGCATGATTAATGACATTTTAAAGGTGTTCCTTTTAGGTCTAATTCACCAAAACCTCTTTACAGAATTCAAACTTCATATACAGCTGTAAATACTGCATTTACTGTGTTACCTGACTAAAGTTAAATTTGCTGCTTTTAAGAAATTTGCAATAAACCTGAACAAATTGAAACAAACACTGAACAAATTGGCAAAGAAGGCAGTGAGCCTGAAAAGGTGTGCTGTCAACTACACAAAGGTGGCTTACTCCTTTTAAGCAAGGCAAACTGTCATAAATTAATAATTCTGTTATGCTGAACACAACAATCAAAGTTATTTTGAAAAAAACAATTTGGATTTTTCAGCTAAAAAAATCTCCCAGTGTCTACCAAGAGCTGCAATACCTTTCCTTATATTGGTATTTTTGTTTATTTGACATCCAGAATGATTCACCTTGCTTCAGTAATCTCAGACACCGTACATCATAACACAGTCTGTAAGGTGAATGAAAATCTGGGACAGCACAACCATATAACCCAGTTACCTGAAATGAGCATCATTTAGTCTGAATATTTCAAGCTAATGTATGGGCTACTAAGAAGGTCCCATAAGATCTCCCATATCTAATTAGTTTTCTAATTTGGAATCTCACACAGTAAACCTTCAAATAAACCTGTGGAGGCCCAGATCTGTGAAAGACTACAATTATTTAATATAACAATCACATTTGAAGTGCTGAATGACTTTATAGGCTCATCTTCTCCTTATTTACACAAAAAAAAATTACTGAGTTGAAGCCCAAACCAGAATTAAAGCATCATTCATTTTCTCAGTAAATGCAACAAAGCAGACCAATTCTTCAGTACTTTGAACATGGTATTTTAGACCTACCTCATTCTATTACATCCTCTTTTTTTCTAGGCATGCACTGTACTAAAAAGAACTACTGAACAACAACAACCAACCAAGCCAAACAAAAAAACCCAAACACACCAACCCACAAACAAACAAAAAAACCCCTCAAACATGTTAATTCAAAATTTATTTATTTTTGTAATAAATATATATGCAATAAATTACTTTCTCACAATCCAAGTTTTGGATTCAATCACAAAGTTTTGGCAAGTTTGCTGCACTGCAGCCAACTGGAGCTGCTAACACAACACGTGCTGCGTATCTTTGCTTGCAAAAGCATTCGGTGCAGAATTTTGCACTTATGGTGGCTTGCCATCTGACAGTACCAAGAGATCCTCACTCAGGTTAGAGACATAAATTAGTCTTATAACAAAGTAGCCAGTCCACAGCCCAGAAGGTAATGTTATAATTGTAAAAAAAATAAAGTCACAGGAATTGGGAATGAAAGAAATCCTACATCCAGTTCCAGGGTACATGCTATACGCAACCACTTCTCAGAAGAATACAAGTCTAAACCTGAATTCGTAGCAAGTGAATACAAATCTATAGCATGCATGTAGAAGAACATAGCACCAAGATTAGAGACACATTCATAAATAAAAACATTATTTCTGGGAATATATGGAAAGCAACATAAACCAGCAGGAAGTTACCTTTCAGCAGTTACTGCTGAAGAGGTCTCCAAAACATCCTCTTCAGCTTTTAACACTGAGCTTTCATCAATATGTTGTTTCAGTTGGGACTCCTTGTAGACATTTGTCATTTCTAAACAAATATGACAAAATTCAACTACCAAAGAGCCAACATGAAATATATCTCTGCTTTAAGGTTAGTTTACTTACAAATGCAGTAAAAAATTGACATGTGAGAACACATTCGGTGTTTCTCTGAGGGACATCCACCTTTCTATTTGTTCTTTATACACATGCTTGACCAAGCCCATCTTCTTTGCAGACTCTTTTGTCCCTTTTTTTTTTTGTTTTCCTGAAGAATATACAGTGGGTGTATACCAGGCTTTCTTGGTGGTGGGTGAAGAGAATGATGAAGCAGATAATGATGACATTGCAAGCTTTCAAAAGAGAGACAAGTTATGCATAGTTAATGCTTTGTAAAACAATTTGGTTTAGAATAATGCGTTAATTTCTAAATGACAACCAAATGCGTCAGTTATAATTTATAATTGGCTCTTCACATTCAGCCTGCAAATAAGTGCACCCATCTCTCTTGGAAGTCAGGGGAAGCTATACATGTGTGCCTACGTTTTAAAGCTACATGGTTCAACATCTAACATGAATATTAAAATAATACACTGCTAGTTTTATGTATAAATTATTATGCTGCCAGTTTTACTTATTTACTTGTCAAATAAGGGAAGAGTAGACAGTAAGGGTAGTTTGAGTGTGGTAAGACCACTACCTCTTAGCGAGTGCTTGCCGTCACGTTTAACTGTGTCACAGCCACTTCACGCGCTTCCAGCCCTTCCCTGACCTCCGTGACCCACACCGTCACGCGACCC
>NW_010240076.1:21789-34842 GCF_000690775.1 Eurypyga helias | reverse complement strand
GGGGCGCGGGGGGGTCGTGAGGGGCGGGTTGCGCGGTGGGTGGGAGCCCGGCGTGCGGCATTGTCGATGGAGGGTGCGGAGGTGTGTTCGGGTTGCTGAGAGGGCTCCAGTCCTGCCCGGGGAGCAGCCAAAGAGCAGAAATGAGAGAATCTCTCAAGGAGAGAATGGGCTGCTGCCCACCCGGCTGCTGCGTGTCTGTGAGGGGAAGGGGCCTGCGAGAAGCTGCTGTGTTGTTGGTCCCCCCCCAGAGTCCTGTGGAGACCCCAGCTGGGAGGCCGAGCCCGTACACGCTGCAGGCTCTGTTTTGACCCAAAATAAGTTAGGAAGGGCTCTGTCTTAAATACATCACCTACGCTGTAGCGCAGATTTTACTGACAGCTCTAGACACGCATAATTCTGAGATGGGAAGGCAAAGGAACGCAAACGTCCCGGACCCTCCTCATAAGCGTTGTGAGGGCTGGTGTTTTATTTCATTAAGTCATTGTACTGCAATACTGTCATGTACGTGTTTAGCACAGCGCAGTTTTAACTGCTTGGGGAAAGAAAAAAGGCTATTGCTGTATTTTCAGAAATTTCTTCAGTCCCCACATTCAAATTTTCTGTCCATTTCTAATGTTAGCAGTTGCCCAGACACTGCTGTGTTGCCAATTAACAAAGGAAAATATACTTTTTATTGCTGCTTTAATTAATTTGGTTAATTTTTCCAGCTTTAAATGTTGACCTTTTAAAATTCCACGCACTGAAGTTTGAGTACGTTTGGTAAAATTCCTCTAGAAAAACAGCACTATGCATGACAACGCCCACTTTGGGAAACCATGGAAGTCATTATGACCACTGAACTCTGGAGGTTCAGATCCTTTGGGACAGAAATAATAGGTTAAGTAGCTGTGTTAACTCCTGCTGTCACATTGGGCCTCTTTGTAGCCTCCTACAGAAGAAATAATTACCTTCTACCTCTATCCGTTGATGGCTGGGTGAAATTGCATTTTGAAATTGGAGAGCATAAAAAAGGCCTGTCACTTAAGTGCAAAAAAAAACTCAATCCAGCTTTGTAAAAGTGACAGGTAAAACAATAGCCTACTGCCAAAACTAAAATGGAGGAGGAAGAGGAATTGCAAAGAGATTTACTATAATCTGTAATTTCAGGGTTGGCAACAAATGCCAGGAATTGGAAAAAAAGAAGTTACAGAGGCAGAAAGAAGTAGGTGTGTGGCTCTGATTAACAGCTGAGAGCTTCAGGACTGCAGAAAAAGGAAGTATCTTCTGAATTTCTCCTGCCTTGAAAGAAACCAAGTTTTCTACCTTGTCTGTGAGTAAACAGGATTGACATCATCCTTGCATCATCAGTTTCTCCTCCTAACTCAAACAACTGCAAAACACCTAGGTGGAAAAGTGACTTTCTCCCTTTTGTTTTGTTTATTGAGAAAGAACTCAGTTCCAGTAATTCTTCCCCTCTCCATTATAGATTGTATCAGATTAAGAACAGCATCGATATTCATCCTGCATTAGAAGCTGGCAGACTGGGACCTATTTACTATTTGATGCCATTCATGCAGAGAAGGAATAAGCAGAGAAAGAAGTATTGCCAAATGTGAAGCAATGCTGTTTTATAGCTAGCACTTAAATTGCCCAAATCTTGGTATTTCTAGGATTATGCATTAATTGTTTCGGAGTTAGATTTTGTGCATTTTTATGTAGTCCACCCAAAAACACCTAAGTAAAAATTAATTAGAACTATTTCCTATTTTGTCTGTAACTATGTATCTCCATGGCCAGCTCTCGTGTCCTGCAGGCAGTGTGATAGGATCAGTTGCTCTGATGTGACTGTTCACAGAAGATTAATGTTTTCAGCAAATCATGTCTATGTGTTGCAACTACTAAGAACCTGGGAAGCTGTCTGCTGCCCACACCAAGGTGCTAACACTTCCCCTTTCTCCCTTGCAGAAAAAGAGGCTTGAGAAATTAACCACATCTATCCTTCCTTCTGCAAACTGTTTACAGGAAACATACTTCATTATAGTAATCCTGTCATGACAAAGAACATTTGTCTGATGCCACATTTTGAATCATTATGCATGTTGCCTGGTGTAATCTCCATGGTTACCATAGGTGTTACAGATATATTTTTGCTTCAGTAATTTAGCAAGAAAAATTCTATAGAACAATTTAGGCGAGAGAATTCCTTTCATTATCATTTAGGTTGCATTTATTCTGTTCTAAGTGCTTTGCAGGCAATAAACATTCACTTTCTAAACACGTAAGATTTCAAGACAGATGGAAAAATTTATCTCCAGCTGTTGCTTTATCATACCATAATGTTTTAAACTGCAAAATCTTAGAGCTAGGGACAGTATTTTTGATGGATGCATTTATCTTTTAGCCTACTAAGAATGTAACAGGGCACTCTATGTCACTGCTAGTCATGAACACCAGTGTGGTGGGATGACTGAGCAGCAAATATTTTTTATTTGCAAAGATTAGGACTCGTACTTCCCTTCTGAGCAGCTGTATTTTATACGTAGAAATATATTCTAGAAAGATGGTTAGCTGAAACAAGAATTAGCTGAAAACAGTTGTAGAAACTGGTGTTATGTAGCATCTTTGGCCTATTTTTTTTTTTGCACAAGTGAGGAGCCAGCTCAGGAAAAACGTATTTGAGGAACTATAAGGTCTAGCAGGCTGCAAATAATGGACAGAAGGAATTCCCTGTTCCCGCAGGGTAATAGTAGTCTCGGGGGTAAAATGAAAGGTATATAAACTGATGAGGAACTTGGAGAGAGGATCTTGAATTGCAAGGAAATCAGTGCTACCTAGGAAGTCGGTCTTTGCAGATTTAGCGATGTCATTTCCAGTCTCTGGCAATAATAGAACAGAAGTATGAGGCAGATTCTCTTCTCTGCTGACATCTGAATGCTGAAGAGGGACAGCCACAGGACAGGTACCTGATTCATAACTTTCACCCCAGCCTCAGTTTACAAAACAGTGAGGCAGAAACTGTTTCCCGTAATGACCACAAAGAAATCAGGTGTCAGTGGAGAAAGAAGTGGTCCTGTCGCATCTCCAGCACTAAGGCTGAGCCTGTAACATAAGAACAGGTCAAAGCAGCAGGAAGGTTTTGTCCCTCTCTGAAGAAATTCTTAGTTACACATGGCCAGTCCCTTGTAGCACCTGTGCAGCACAAAACAATGGTTCAGTGAAGGTAACCAGACCCCTAAGTCTTTATTAATTTATTCAATCTAAAGCCACTCTATTTTTTTAACGCTAATTTTACAACCATTTTTGCTCAAAATGAATGCTAGTGTAAAACTGGGGAGAACAGAAGAATGTTAACTGAGGAAAACAGAAAAAAGCTATTGGATTATGTAGAATGCTGTTATGTCCTTTTGGTTCTCAAAATACAACATTTTTTGTATGTGCACCATTCAGCTGCCAGAGTTAATCTGGGCCCAGATAACTTGTCAGAAGAGGTACATGTACACAGTGTGCACTCAAAGGGATCTTGTTCTAAAATAAAAATAGTTTAGTCAAAGATGATTTTCTCTTTGGGCATGGATGATCTAACAAGAACTGCATTATACAGATTATTTGTATACGTTAGCGAATGAAGCTGACCTTGCCATCATTTATGAATTTCAGCATTTAAAAACCATAAAACAGTAAACTAAAATATATCAGAAAGCAATGACAGTAAATGAAATATGACTGTGGTTTTGGCCTTGTAAGAGTTTATGGCATTTTGACCATATCATGCACTTTATTTTTGTTACAGACAGCAGGAAGTCATCACACTAAAATAAAGTTCTATCAAATCACCTTTCCATTTCAGATACAGCTGGGATTTGTCAGGATCGAATCACAAGGTCATTTTTAAGGAGACTCTCACTGACATTTTGTGAGGTAAGGGATTTCACATTCTAGTTTTACAAGTGTTATACTTCTGATCGTCGTGATTATCAGCAGCATGACAGATTTAGGGCCTGATCTTGAAGCCTTCACAGAAGGAACTAAGTTTATTGTAAATATCTATATAGCCTAGAATCAAAAGAAAATAAAGTATTGCTCTAGAGACAGCAATAAGAGGTCAGGTAGTCTTATTCCCTGGCCCAAAGGAAAGATCAGGTATACCTGTATAAAGTTTGGCATGTATTTTTTTATTGCAATTCACATTGTGGTATCATCATAACAATTTATTTAAAATACTGGATTACTTTATCATAAGAAAAAACCACAACGTTTACCTTAAATGTCATTTACTGCAGATTAAGCATATTAATTAGTTGCATACTGAACATTGCAATCAGATTTTTTTTTTCTTTTTGCATCAACCTGCTAAATATTCAAAAATCATAATTTTTTCACTCTTCAGAATTCTTTTCTTCCAATAACACCTGTTTTTTCAGTTGTTTTTTATAGGTCATGTTTCCTAATTGCCAGTCACTCTCTTTATTCTTTGGACTCCCTCCAGCTGGCCCACATTTCCTGAAGTGCACTGCTGAAGCAGATATATTAACTAAGGCTTTACCAGTTATATGTAGGATAGAAACTGTACTTCAGTGTCTTGCAGATAATGTTGAATGTGATTATCATTGCCACACTGAAGCCAGTTGCATAAAACCTGGAATTATTCTGGAAATAGATAAGGCTGGGGATTGTTTCCTGCCTTTTCCCACATATATATGCATGTATAATTGTGTACATGTTTATTTTTAATTTAAAAGTTGAAGCCAGCGTGATTAGGCACAACTAAAATCACGTTTACTGATCAGAAATGCTGCTTTTTTACTAAATTTTATTGGAGCTACACTGATTTACAGCACAAGAGACTGCATTATGTACTCACAAGCAAATCCACCCACCCTTTTACCTAAACTGATCTTTTCAAAATAAATAACTGAAATCCTGAATTCATCTGATATTTGCAGCCTAGAAGAAATTGTTTGCTGTGAACCTTTGCTTTAAATTGGTCTTGTCTTTTCCCTTTCATTACAGGAGCATGTTTTAATACCTTACAAGCTGTGTTATAGATTTTCTGCCTTAGAGCAGAATAGCCAAAGAATGGCTTTTTTGGGGGGCATTTTTTGATCAACTACAGTTTACTGAACAGTGTTATATCTTGGCTTCCTCAGATACTGTTTACTTGATTTGACATTATTATAGATGGAGCAGAATCTGTATATATCATAAACTGCAAATCTGCACCTGTACTACTGCTGGATCATGTGTGTCTGTAATGCAAATGTTGAACAAATTCATTTAAGAAGTTTCCTCTATTCAGACTGAATGAAAAAATAAAATTTATAGGAAGTAAGAAACAAGCCCAAGCTGTGCCTACATCGTCTAAGAGCCCTTGAGAAATACGATGGCCCTTAATCATACAAACCACCTTTGTGTAACTCTGAGAACTTTAGTAAGAAGCTTTACACAACCTTTCAGAGAACAATAAATCAAACCTTGACTTTTCAAAATTGCTTCTCTGCATTCAAACATGAATTTCATCCTCAAGCTGGATTTCAGGAAGGGCAACAACAGACCTTTAGGTTCATTTTTTCTGATCAGACTTTCAGTAGCACACAATGAATTGGCTTGATCTGGCTCACATAACTATATTTATCCCCTCTATAATCCTTGTCCTTTTTTAAGGCTTTCTTTTTTTTTATGCAATAGTTCTCTAACATTTTACATGGAATTACAGCCAGGTCATAAGACATACAAAGCCTTCCTTTCCCCTACCTCTCTTCTTCCATACTGATTCCTGGCTGTTCAAACATCTGCAAAGTGCTAAATGGCAATTGATACAGCCTTAAATCACTACAGAAATAATGGAGAAGGTGGCCCATAAAATTATCTTTCCACTCTCTGGAAACAGTGCACAATGCATCAAAATTAATGTGGAATCTTTCAAAACAGAAAATGTAGAATTAGCCCAGAAACTAGTGGTCTGATTCTAAGCAGCACCAGCTGAGACACTGCTGTCTCTGAGCACTGTATTTTATGGTGACATTTTTCATGCCATTTGCAGTGTCACTTGATTATTCCCTCTTTGCTCTTAGCTCTGCACAGTAACAATTATATTACTGGAATTAGTGAAGGGATGAAAACTGATTAGTTAGGGAGACTTGTGAAAACTTTTAGTGCCAGTAGAGAAATCTGCATTGCCGTGAGGTGTTAGGTGGTGCATGCCAAATTAATTGTTGGTCTCAGGACAGTTTGTACAGTGTAAAATTCAACTTAATACTGAAGCACTGTGATCATTATTATTTCAGTTGAGCAGAAAAAGGAAGTGAACTCTCTTCAAGAACTGGTTTCTGCAGATAATGAGTGGCATCTGCATATACACAGTATAAGGGAAAAATCATGTTTTTCTCTTGTGCAGATCAGTGGAAGACTTCAACCTGCAAACCTCAAGCTTAAACTCTTATTTGGGTCACTGTAATTAATTGATAAGGCTAAAAACTAGCATTGGTCATTTATACTGTCCCATAAGCATCTCTGGTTCATAGAAGCAGATGGATGGTGCCAAGCAGGTAATGTAAGCCTGCCCATGGAAGCTAGAACTGCAAAAGCACAGATGGCACCAGTGTAGTCAATAAAAATTGTGACATCTTTATGGGAGCAGGGACTTCTCAGTGTGTGCTGTAACCGTTAGATAAGATCACTCTTGCTTGTACTGTCTCTGGTTTAGAGTAGTACTCCATGCAAAATGGATCAGCCTCAAGGATCAAATACACCCCTTGCCTAGATAGGATAGGCTTTGGCTAGCTGTTTGGGGCATTTTCCTACTAGATATGGGCTCCAAGCACCTCAGAAGAGAAGGGAGTTGACGTCTGGTTTACTACATGCAAGATAGATGCTGTATCTCCTAAGACCTTGCATACAAAGGATGCATCTTCCTCCTGTAATTTGAAAGAAAAGACTGCTACTCACTCCTTCCTTCCCTCTTTCAGTTTATGGAGAAGGGCAGCTTTTACTAGATACCTTCTCCCTAAGTCATTGCCTATCAGCTTCCCATTGAACTCATTGGCTTGCATAGATTTTGTTCAGAGAAGAGATCTGAAGGTGTTACTGAATCTTACTATAATGGCTTAGAATGCTACTTTCCCCAAAGTCTGCTCGTCCGTTCGCCAAAGGTATTAAGAGAGTGATTGATGATAATGTTTGTGATCTTAGCTCTTCCATTTAATAGTTAGAATTAATTTAGGATGCAAGACACAGAGGTAGGAGGTAAGTACATAGCTGGGAATGGGCAAAGTAAGTAGAAGATCCAAAATGTTTAATGATTTATCTTTTCTTGACAAATGTTTTAACCCAACAAGTTATTTCCTTGTGAATTTAGAAAATATCTTTATATGGAGCAAGCCTGAGATATTATTATAGTCCTGTGGCAGCTGCCACTTCCTTCCAAGAAAGGGCAGTGCTTCATGTTCTTTGGAAAACAGAAAAATGCTATGGGTTTGGCCGTTGTGGCTGAAGATATCCATTATGTCAAATGCAAAATGCAATAGTCATGTCACGTCCATGCTAGATTCAGCTTGATGTAGTTCTGCCTTTTCAGTTTCTTTTCACAGAGCCTCAGCAATGTGACCACCTGCTGAATCTCTCTTTTGATTAGCATGTAAAGAATCCTTTGTTTGGATCAGCTGGGCTCCTTTGACTTCTCAGCACTGAAGGCTCAGCAACAGTTTCCTTGTGGCTTTTCTTAAACCTCTAAAAGGGTTTGCTGGGGATAATTTGGGAAGCTTTCAATTCAGGAAAAGATGGTGAAACTCCATTCTTTTTCCACTTAGCTGAGTTGTACTTTCTTACTTTGTTGTATGATATTAACAGAGATAGGTCTAAGCTGCCATTTCTAAAGACAGTCTGAACCATGGCAGGAGTTGCAGTGCTACTCTGCCTATTGAGTTCAAATTTCCTTAAACTTTGGGCCTCATCTTTAATAATGGTCTAAAAATGTGTTCATCTGTACAATTCTTTCTAGAATTTCTTGTCCAGAGAGAGCTGTGAGTCTTACAAAAATTCTCAGTACACTAAGGCATAAACTAGCTATTCTGACATGAAGGTTCTGTTTATCTTCATGGAAGTTCTGTTTCTTAGTTCTTGTCATGCAAACAATGCAGTTAAAAAGTAGAAGCAGGTAAAGACTGCAGCATGAAAGAAATTCAAAACCTCTGATGGGGTGCTATTTTGCAAATAGAAGTAAAAGGTTCACCTAGGACACTTACCTATGTTAGAAGAATTGATTATCTGCATTAAAAGATAGGAATCATTGTAATGTGATTCCAGAGAGCCTTAAGAGACCTGAGATATGTGAATTTATTCTAGTTAGAAGAAAGTGAGGTTTTTTCAACAGCTGTGGGAAACACACTGTCTCATCCCCAGAATTTTCCAGCTTGGTTTAAAGCTGTCCTCATGGAGTGATTCCACACACAAGTTCATTCTGCCTTGTAGTTTAACTGTTGGCTTTTGACACAGCTGTTGCATGATACTGGTGAACCACCTGATAATTATCATGTCTTGCTTCTCAGAAATATGTATAAATCAAAAGTAATCTTTCCCTGTCAGTTCCCAAAAGCTGCAAGTGTAGAAACAAGTAGGTGTGATTGCCATGCTTTGTCCTTGGTTGCTGCACCTACAGCACCAATTTCACCAACTTTCATCTCATCCCTTTTAAAAGCTTGTAGTAAAAGGCTTTCTCCCCATAGCACATTAGTTGTACTAAATCTGCAGCTGTCATAAAGGAAGATACTGCATGATTTTATAGATCTCAAGGTCACAAATCGGCAACAAAAAAGGCTGTGGAATTTATTTATCAAAAAAGATGGTTTCCATGTCCCTCAAGCTAAATATATGTTTCTGTTAGCTATGGAAGCAATAAGGCTTTTTATGCTTTTCTGGCCAGCTAATATTGGCCCATGCTCACCTATCCCTGGTAAAGACCTCATTCAGTAGAAAGTCATAATTAACAGGAAGAGCAGCCTGTAAAGCTGACTAATAAAAAGTCCATCAGGTTTTTTGACACACATTCCTACTTCAGCAAGGAAATTTCCAGCAACCAAGCTTGCTCTGTCACAGGTCTGGATCGTGGGGAGACTCTTTGAGTTGCTGCTAGAAGAGGTATGAAAGCATGCTGGTCCAGATTAGGAAGTGCTGACCAGCAGACAGGGCTACAATACATCAGATGGCACCACACTCGTGGCTACTGCTGGTCTTATTTTAGATCCACACCAGAGCTACTTCCTATCTGTATTTTGGTCCATGTGCACTGTTAGTTCCCTGAGAAGCGTGCTTTGGATTCCAGCATGAGAATTGGAGTCAATTTTTGTTGTTATTGACCAATAATAATTCTATCTCCATTTTTGTTAGTCCAAACATTCAACTATTTGGCAATAGAGTGTCAATGGCTTGTTGCTCCAGGACATAACTCATCTGTACTCTTAGTTCACCACTGTGGCCTTTTCAGCATGCCAGACACAGCTCCAGTTAGTTAGGCAGCTGAAGCTTTCATTCAAATCCTACGTTTTGAGCTTAAGCTTTTTCACGTAAGCTCCTGAGGATTTTGAAATCTATGAAACTAGTTTGCTAGTCTGGAACTAAATGTCTTAGTTCCAGTCCTTACTCTGTTC
Source organism: Eurypyga helias (assembly GCF_000690775.1). Lineage (NCBI taxonomy): Eukaryota > Metazoa > Chordata > Aves > Eurypygiformes > Eurypygidae > Eurypyga > Eurypyga helias. The sequence goes on along the minus strand of NW_010240076.1, from coordinate 25,222 downwards.
TATGTAGAAACATTTCGTTCTAATTCTACCAGAACTTTGCCACTCTTGTTCTAGTTCCTGTTAATGAAGTGCGTAGCTTCCCAGTCTGCATCCTGTTAGTGCTGACATCGGCTCCTAATATCCAGTGTAGAATCATCCCCCCAAGGACAGGAAATGTTCTGCTTTGCTGATTCAAACGTGACCAGAAATAATATGGACTAAGTAGGTTTTAAGAGGGAAAGTTTAGAACATGTGAGTTAAGAATGTAACAGAGTTACAAACACAAAGGGGAGAAATATCAGAACTGGCTTGAAAGTCCTTGATAAACAGTAACAGTAACAGTAATGAAACACAGCCTTGGAATTTAGTTTAACAAACATCAACATTCTTCTTTGTATGTTTTTACTTTCTAAGGCTTGTACTGGGGTTTTGTTTATGTATTCTGTCCTGCAGGACTTGTTATTTACACTGCTTTCAGCATATACCCATTTCCATTTATATTATTTAACAAAGGCTTTATAAGTGTTTTTGCAATTTAACGTTGCTGCTAATAACTTGTGTGTGGAGTCACCCCATAGGGATGACAGCTTTCAATCTGTCATTTAAGCTGCCATTTGTGTTGATTTGTCTAAATGATGTATGTGGTTAACAGTGGTTGGTTCTTGAAAATATTAATATTACAAAAACTGCCTGTGGAACTGTCAACTACCAGAGAAGAAGTGAAGGACTACTAGGGCATGAGACACTGAACACTGATGTCCCTTTCCAGGTCAGAATCTAATTGCATTGGTTTAGGGGATATGGCAGTTCTGTGTAGAAAGACAGGCTGTTGTTTTTCAAACTCTGCTATTTAGTCACACTAAATATATTTGACATTCACAAATTAACAAATGCACTGCAGTAGCTGTGCAGCTGAAAGGGTGAAACTTCTCAGCTGAGGATTTTAATGGGACATAAATATTTAAGCCGAGGCATAGCATAAAAAGGTGAAAACTGACCAAGTGTGCTTGATGATGAAGGGAGACAAAACAAAGACAACTAAGTCTCAGGTTCTTAATTTTACAGCTCCCTTGAGCAAACTGGGCAGTCACAGTATAGGAGAGTGAACTTTAATGGGCGCTTTGCACACCCCTGTACAAAATCATGACTTCTCTTTCCTAACCAAATCTGAATATCCTGCTGCTTAAACAAGGATCAGTAAGAGATTTTGCTGTGTTAATATGGACACTCTAGCTGGTTTAGCATGACTAGGCAGGATGCTACCCTTCCTCTGAGCTTGCTCATGATTATCAGGAAGTATTGCCTTCCTTCCCAGCTCCCAGTTTGCTGCCTCTACAACATCCCTTGCCTTTACTGGCAGGGCTTCCTTGCCAGATTCCAGAAGAGATATGCATATGCACACACTGCTAAGAAAAAAGGGAGTCCAGCAATTTCTGATAGATGTTATCATCTGTTGAATATCATGCATAAACAACTGCCATGTTTTACCTAGTGGTGAGTGTATTTTGGTTGTGAAGGACTGATCTATAACTAACTTTGTAATGATAATTATTACAGCAACATAATACTTTGGACATATAGATTAATTACAATTTTGGAAAGCAATGGTGTTGACACCTTTGGGCTTGAAATACGCTGTATCAACAGATTGAGTATGTTCACAGTTGTAGGGTTTTTTTCAATCCTATCTGTCATGTTCATGTTTTGTCCCTGTAATAATGGACTTTTCCCACTGATGACTCAGAGGAAATAGTGTCTCCACCCAGTCTTTCACAAAGTAAAACACAGCAGTTTCCCAAATTTTTCACTGAAACTGTAGAGTAATAATTTAATGCAAACCCAAATACTAGCATAAATATGTGATCAAATTTAATTTCATGTAGCTTGTGACTGTTTGAAACTGTTGTGACCTCACTAGTTGTAACAGTGCCTGGTTGGGAACCACTGCATTATACACTGTTAAATAGCAGATATACATTTCTGAGCTATATTGGCAGCCTATAGCATAGGGCAGCATAGTCCTGAAGAGAAGACTAGTGTTATTTAAAGTTTGCATAGTCTAAAATAATGTGAGTGAATCTATTAGATGCAGCATTTCTGTCCTCCTCTCCCTTTCAGTCTTCTTTGTATCAAGAGCTATGACCATATTCCATTTCAGTGACTTCAGCACAAAATCTGGATTTACACTGGGATGACAGAGTAGAATTTGACTGCTGTTCAAGGCAAAGCTAATTTGTATTGTAAAATTACTTCTTGTTTCCTTCTTGATCTTCACTGATTTGCATGAAGTTACAGACATATATGATGCCTTAAAGGTGCATAAAGACAAACGCCCCTTCCCTGTAGAGATTACCATCAACAATAAAAAGTAAAAACAATATAAAGAACTACTGCCAGGAGGCAATAGATTCTTTCCATGGACTACGCTTTTCTATGGGACATGCAGGCGCTTAGTAATTCTTAACCTACAATTGGTCCAGGTTAAGTACTTTGTTTCTTTTAAAGATGTAAATAGCAACGCCTAGTGGATCAGCATAGAAACACGTTATGGAAGAAATGCATCTTAGGAAGGATTTGGATGAAGATAGCATTGTGATTTCTTCCAAAAGACTTATCAGAAAAGAATTTACAGTAGAGAATAATAGCTCCTGCCTTTTCATCACAATTACTTTCTGAAAAACAAGTACTGAAGAGAGATAAGGAAACTTTCTTCTAGACTATTCTTATTATCAAATAGCAACTTCACTCCACCCTTCCCTTGTATTTGGCTTCTTACAGAGTGCCTGGAGCTGCAGTTTTGTTCCAAGACTACCCTCAGAAAAAATCCCCTGCCATTATCAGATATGCTAACAAAAGAAAGAAATGTGTACTTCTTCCAAAGAGGAAAAATGTAATTAACTACTATCTATCAAAATCAGGAAAGGTACCCCTTTAGCTTGACTTAAAGTTAATGTAGCTTTCCCCTGTACTGTAACTGGCTGCATGTGCTGAAACCAAGCTATGGACACATCCAGTAGCACTTTTCCTCAAGCAGAAGTTTCAGCTGAGATTTACATCTCTCTCATTTTACTTAGAGAGTCTCCCTGAAGATAAAGTCATTGTTTCAACTTGTAATTAAGTGAGAGTACTCAGTTTTTGTAATTTATACTTAGACTATGTTAAAATTAAGATGCTATTGTAATTCTTTCCATTGGCTTTTAATCTTTGTATTAGCTCAGAATGCTGCTTGTTTTTTTGAAAGAGCTTTGCTATCGACTCTTGAGGACAGCAACTTCTTTTCAGTCCCCATCAGCACTACACTTGCTGTACTGGGGAAAGATAGGACCCAGAACCTGTTGAATGTATTCCCTTGAATAAAAAACCTGCAAGATTAACCCATAGATCCTGTACCCTTGTATGCATACAGAATTCACACTTACTGAAATTATTTCCATAATTAAAAGAAAATCATAGT
>NW_010240076.1:0-21756 GCF_000690775.1 Eurypyga helias | reverse complement strand
ATGCATTACATGCAGATGGCCGAATAAGAGACACACAATTACAATACAAAGAATACAAATACAAAGGAATGTATTGTCATACATTCCTTCTCAGTGAGTGGTACCTACAGCAACATTAAGTGTATTAATAAGATAGCCAAGCAAGAGTCAGATCCCAGTTTAAGGACAGGCCACTGACAATCAGCAGCAGCTCACTCAGACAGAAGCACAGCAACAACTCATCTGTATCAGGGTGCTGTTCCTGCCCACATCTCAGAAGCATGGGTAAGAAGCGTCCACCCTCTGTTCCTTCTCTTTGGGATAAGGCAGCAGCTTGCTCCTTGACATTTCCATAGAAAAGGTGGTCCAGACTAGACAGAAGATTCTTCAGAGCAGATTTGGACAGTGGGCTGCATGTTGAACCAAGCTGGTGAAGAACTTTCAAAAGTAATCTGTGTCAGCAACTGTGCTGTGAGTTGGGCCAAGGCTAAGAGCTCTTGGAAATCACTGTCTGTATTGGGACATAGACACTCTATTTTCAGTCTTTGTGCAAACCTTCTCTTTGCAATAGACTCTCTGCTTGTAGCAGGCCTACACAATCCTGTCTCTGTAATCTCAGACACTGGGCAACATTATAAAGGAAATCATCATCACCCAAGAATTTAACACACAGCTTATGAATTTTGGAGTCATCAGTCCTTACTAGAAACAAACCAAGATTACTATGAACAAGCTGAAGAATTATATTGAACTCATAATCCTAACAATTGTAGCCAGTTTTATTTTTCCTTGGTTACCTCATTTGCTGTCACAACTCTCTATTCTGGATCAGAAACCCAGTGAACAAAGTATGGGATTAGGAATTTAGTAACTTAACTGCAAACTTAACACTAGTGCCTATGTACTGTGGCAACGTGGTTGCACAATATTATGAAGGGAAGAGTTCTGCATCACAGTGCTGAGGTGGGAAAAGTACTGTTTGTGACTGTGATTGTGTTGCTACAGTGTTGTTTTAGTAAGAAAAATGCTGTAACCTGAATGTTTCTCTCAGTTGGGAATACACCTTGTTTGTAAGACTGCAGGAATAGAAGGGATTTCCATCACTCAAGTTTAAAAGGCACCTTTTGAGTAAAAATAGGGTCTTGGCTGACTGAGACTGAGACAACCGGGACTGGAGGATACTGGCACTTAGATCACAGTAGTAGCAAAACTAGATGACAAAGCAGAGGTTTTTTAAAAAGTCTCTCATATGGAAAGGTTTGGGCCGGAAAGGAAGTGAGAGGAATGGAGAGTGCTGCTTACTAAGGGGAGGAAACAATGATGCTATTGTGGCAGTGGAGCTGATGAAGGTCAGAGTAGATAAGCTCTAACTTGAATGCTTTCAAAACACTCCTGCAAAGTTGGTGATTTTTTTTAGTGAAAGATTAGGGCCAACGGACATTGTAGCCAGGGAGTTTGCTGTATTTGTATGAATTGTAATCTACAGTGCTTTTTTTCAAGTGAAAAACAGTGCCTTCAGCAGCTTCATGCAAAGGATATCTGCTTTGCATTAGATTTGCCATATGCCTTCTGAAGTATTAGCTATAAACCTGAAGATCTGCACTTTACAGGAAGCTCTGGGAAGGGTCTATCGAAGCTGTGGTGTCTGGAGAAGTCACTGCTGGACATGGAACAGGCAGCAAGGCTGTCAGGTCTAACCCTATTGAAAAGATACTAAGCAGAATATTTCCCCCTTGAATACATGCTTTTGTGACCCCCAGTTGAAGAATTGTACCCAGCCTTTAATCAGACCTGAGAGACAAGAAGTCTCAAGGGCATGGAACCATAGCTGGTTCTTGTGAAATTAATGGGGGGGGGAGCCCTACAGGGGGAACCACGCTCAATTTCTTTCACAGAAGTTAGTTATACAAACACATCTCCTAGGAAACAGTATTTGTCTACATTAACATTCTTTACTTAGTACTAGATGTATAGAATGTGCCTAGGTTCACTGCTGTTTAGATTTCCCTTCTTTAGCATTCCTACAGCTTGCCAGAACGTCTGCTTCTGCAGAAACAAAGGTTAATTAAACACATCCGCCCATTAGAGCAAGGAGCGAACATTACAATCTGGCCCAGAGCTACCTTCTTCAGCTGTCAGCACTGAAAGACACTTGGAACCACATATTAGTCCTCAAGCAAAACTAGTTTCAGCAGAAACTGCTTGTTTTATTGAACAGAAAAGTCCTTCCCCATATTTACAGTTTCAGCTTGTACTTGCCTCACTGTACCTAGTCCCAGCAAGAAACATTCTAGTGGTATTTTTCAAGTTGCGTGATCCAAGATTCTTGGGACTTTACAGTGCCATGATTAACACATAATAAGGAATGTTGGAAAAAATGCACCTTGCCTGCATTGCTAACTCCACCTTTTATAATTAATATAACTTAACTGATATTGGATTTTTTTGCTACTTGTGGCATTGTACCTCTCACTGTGCTTGCATAATGGAACTAAACTGCCCAACTCCCCCATTATGCGTTTCTTTTCACTTTCTTTCTGTTCCATTTTCTGGCTCTAGCGTATAAGCACCATATTACCACAAATGCTTTCTCAATTCTATGAATTGTATCTACATAGTAATATATTCATTATATTAACTCTTCAGAGCAGCACGGTGGCTGTCCCTGTTTTCCTCGGGGAATGAAGGCAGCCAGCATATGCCTTTCACAAACATGTACTGTTACCATGCCCATAATGCCCACCGCTTGAGGAACTGACAGCGCTAAAATGTTTTCTTTGTGTGCTGAATAAACACAACAAGGCTGTGATAGACCTACTAAAGAGCAGTGACCAGTAGTAAGACTACTAAGCTAGGCAGGACACTCAAGTTTTCACTGAAGGTGGGATCTTAAACAATTATGTAAAATAGCATGATGCCTACTTGATGAATGCAGGCTTCTTTTCTATTCTCTTCAGTACTAGCTGAAGCATGTATAATTGCATCCAAAATTCAAGGCCCATATTTTGTCAGAGCTATCCTCAAATGTAGTACTGTATTATGCATCCTCTGTTCTCATTCAGATTATCCATAAACAATTTCTGATTTTCTCAAGCTGACTCATTCTTCATCCCTATTAACAGAATCATTGTTGAAAATGATTCCCTGCTCATGAACTCATGTGCATGTATTTTGTTTCTACTGCTTTAGTTAGTTTTGATCAGGCACACAGATCGCGGTGTCTGCTTTCTATTCCTAACCTAGAAAAGAACACCTAGGCACATTATAATTTCACACACATAATTTTCACAAATGTTATCTAATGTTTGATTAAAATTTTCAGCTTCTCAAATATTGTTACCATTACATTTGATGGGTTTAATAATAGGAACTATGGATAAAAGGAGACATGAGTGAAGAGCCACAGAAAGATTTTCAATTATTTGCATTGTTTCCTTGGGTTTGGTTACAAAGTCAATAAAAGTCACAGAAGCGTCTTCTTTTTCCACTTTGTACTGGACAACTCCACCTGGTTTTCAACAACCCCTTTGAAAGGCAGCATCTCTAAGCCCTGATAGATGGGTGCAGACACAGTGCTGCCTTGAAAACTGCTCATCACTTGGCATCAGGCCATTTTCTGAAGTCTGTGAGAAAAACACCTTAGTCTCTAACAGAAACAGAAAGCGAAGTTGGAGCAGTACTCAGACCAATGTTGGACAGTTTATCACTAATGACAGAGCCCTAGTGATAAAGTGTAAAACATGCTCGTAGTTAACATTTGAAAGAGAAGATAAACACAACAGGAAAAGAACATGGTAAATTAGAAGTATTGACCCTGAATAGGAAACAGAATGGCCTTCTTGGAACATCTCTCCTTGGCTTGTTACCCAGAACCTTCTGCCTAGCCCCCAGTTCAGTAGGCAAGATGTGATTCTTCTTTACAAGTACATGTTAAATTAATTTTGAGTTGTGTCCATAAATACAGAATGCCAGTGCTTACTGACTGATAATACCACCTAGGAGCTTTATTTGTGTTCAGCAATCCACGAGTTGAATTTTTAAGGTGTTTTGTTGTTAAATTGCAATTAAGTCAAAAGGCTGCTTGCACAGCAATGCTCTATTCATTACATACGGCAAAGGTCTTTATAAAAATCTTAGAGCTGACCACAGCCTTGTGCTGCTTGTTTCAGACACACCAAAATTACTGTAAAATGCAAAGCATTGTCTAAGGCTGTGTATCAGACAGCTGTGTCTACACTCCGGTTTAACAGGGAGTAAGCTGTGATAATACAATTTCTTCACTCCCCATCTCCTGAGCCTCCTTCTATCTTATGCCTATGTACATGTTTTCTGGGCTATTTATTCTTTCCTGTAACGAAGAACACTATCAGACAGGTAAGATAGTGAGGATTAGAAAAATTTATATATGTCCTATCAGCATAAACAAATATGTGGACTGTACTCGTAAAAGCTATAAAGCTGCTGGAGCGTACCATTAGCCTGAACACAGGTACTATTCATTTAAACCTGTTTTCGAGGATCGCTCCTCTTTATGTACCCGGTTATTCAGAGATGACGCAGCATATAGTTCAGAACTGCACTTCTAAGCAGACATTTCTTAAGATGCAGTTGTTCTTTTGTGCTTCAGGCTACATTTTCATTTAGTCATGACAGCGTAACCAGTCTATCTTTTGCTTTCTGTGGGGCAATAACTTTACTATGCTCCATTAATTAAAGCTAAAGGTGTTATTAAGTGGAACCGGTGTTGAGAGTATGAAAAAGAGCATTGCTACGTTGACAGCAGAGATTGTGAGTTTAAAGTGTGTTCCTTATTTTTTTTGCAGAGATCTTTTTGAGTGTATTATTAAAGTTCAGGATTACTATAAAAAAAATCTGAAGCACTATCTGAACAAGAAAGACTAAAAACTGCTCAGCAAGGGAAACTTGTGCAAGTATTTTAGCTGTCTAGGTGATTAAAACATAATACTGCAACATTAAGCTGAGGACAATTAATTTAATCATTTAAGGAGTTCTTCAACTTCATATTTAGGTCAGGTGTGATGATTAAAACACAGGGCAAGGAACCAGAAGATATGAACTCTATTTTCAGCGTTAGCACTGACTCACTGTGTGATATTAAGCAAGTCACTTAATTTAACTGTCTCACTCTCTGTCTCACCTGTAAAATGAGGGAACCTACCTCACAAGTTCTTTGTGAAATTAATTAATTAAACATTTGCTGCACACCTAACATTTCTTGGATGTAAGGTTGTGGATTAAACACATATATAAACAGGATAAAGAGCAGAGCTGGGTGGTTTCTATAAAGGGAATTCACGTCTCTTTCATCTTTGAATTTTTTAAGCATGACAACAAAATAATTAACTATGGGAAAAATTGTGGGTGAAGCCCTTGGAAAAAAAAAACAAAACACCACACTGTAGCCACAAACTGGGCAGACCAAACTATAACTAAGAATAAAAACACATCATCATTCTTCAGTAGAGCGCACAATTAAAAGACTAAGGTTAACTTTTTTCTCCTATGATGTATGATCAAATTTACATCTACTGGAAGTGAAAGGCAGCATATTGAGATATGGAGAAAGGAAATCATAATGCTCCTTTGAAAAACCACATTTTTTACTGAACTCACTGCCACACGACATCGTCAGAACCAAGATCTCAGTGAATTCAAGAAACAAACGTTCATATGGAAATGTGAATATCCATGTGATATTCTATTAAACAGTTGAAAACCCCTCTTGTTGCACAGTACAAGTCAACTAATAGCTGATAGGCATTTAAAAAATCTCCTTGCAAAGTTTATTTAACATCTGATCACTCTGAACTTACTTGGAACTGTGTCAGAAGCTCCTAGTACAGGTCACTGTCAGAGGCAGAACCCTGGAGCAGGTGGACTCATGGTCGCCTCTAGTATAGCCATCTCTATGCTATTGAGGCTAGACCAAGCAGCACACGAGCTCATCTTTACCAGCCTACTCATCATGACTATGTTGGAGAAAATAGCAGATTTGTCCTGTCATGAAGTTAACTACATCAGCAACAGAAGAGGCTCCAGCACCTTTTAACTGAAGAGGAGCTTTTACCTCACAATGCAGTTTAGCAGTTCAGCAGTTCACAAAAAGCATTGATTTTTACTAACATTGTGCTGTGACCCTATGAATGAGCTGATCAAACCCACAGTCAGCAAAGAAAAAATGGATAAAGTAGTGTGGTCATATTCAAAGGTTATATGTTTTTATGAGTTTCCTGTACAGTTGCGTGCCTCATCAAAGACCGTTTGGGGAAAGGACACAACTTACTTGCACTTTTCTGAAACCAGTTATTTTTACCCTAAATATTCACAAAATTACTACTACTGCTTTCTGTTGGTTTCATTCAAAACACAGTGAGGCCTTTATGTAAAGATGGTTATAAATCTTTTATAACTTTGGAATTAAGTTGTACCAAGGAAACAAGAAAACTCAGATTTTCTATGCTTTTAAAAGTAATTTTTAGGTTAACAAATAACTTGCACAATATGACCTGGTAGATATAAATGCAAGCTGATGATTTACTTTCACTGTAACATTTTTTACTCTGAATTCTGGATGATACTAAGTTATTTCCATACTCTAACTAAAAACATACCTTTGATATAGGTAGCAAGTTTCTAAATTAGCATTTCAGAGACATCTAGACAAAACCTTAGGCCCTTCACCAAGAATGGTAGAACCTTTAGCTTGGCATTACAAAGCTAAAAGGCCAAGATGAACTGCAGAAGTAACACCACCACCACCACGGGTTAAGTAGCTGTAGTAAAAAGAATCAGTGACTCACTGTAAACGTACACTTGGCCTGTGTGCTTTGGGGATGAGTGGAGATTAGTACAGAAAGCTAGTTCTTTTATCCTCCTTTTATTTTGCTTATTACTAGCTAGTACTACCGCATTCGTTAGAGTCAAAGAAGGTGGAGAATAATCACGAGGTGGTTGTCACCCAGCACTGACATAATGCCATGTGCTCACCCACAGCTGCTTGTTTATACATTTTAGCAGCTGTTTTTTCTTGCCTGTCCACAGCGAATGGGGTATGTTGCCTCACACAGTGCCATGTACCTTGGCCCTTCCTTCACCTAGCCTACACCTTCAGTCCAGTTTCTGCACCCTGAGAGCCTCACCCATTGCTGCTATCCCTTTTTTCACCCCAGCTGGGACAGGAATCTCCTTTCTCTTCTCACCTCAGTGATGGAAAATGACAGCGAATTCTCCTTTCACTTGTATTTGTGTCCCTAACTGCACACACGTAAAGACACCGAAAAGTGACTGCTATAATTCTACAAGCTAGATAGGTTGTTTGCTTTTTTAGCTGATACTCACTGTGCTTAATGGGTCGTTTGTCCTAGAGCAGCAATTCCTTAAGGAGTATGAATAAGGCAGGCAGGCAGACGATGGCAGAGGCAGCACCACTATGGTATTACAGACCAATTCACATGATGACTGTAGCTGGACTCCTCCTAGTGCCTCAGAAAGCTGCAAGGAAAGGGAAGGGCTCAGGATATGATATCATGCACTCATTCTAAAAACAAGGAAACTGTTGTAGATAATTGAAAAAGTAACAGCTTCAAAATTCTTGAATGGCCAATAACAGAAAATCACTTCTCTGCTTCACCTTCCCTACCAGTGAAAGGTTTCAATAAATGCAAATTACAAACTTAAACAATATTTACATCATTCCTAGGACTAGCCTAAGAGATGTGTTACAGCCAAGCCACCTCAGAGCATTGCTCAGTATTGCCTGGTGCTGTCTGTTGTCTGTGCTTATGCTGGACCTTAAGCTTTGAGCTTGTTACCAGGTCTGTTGGGGCAAATACACTGGTCCCCAGCACAGCTGGCTCTGAAGCCACAGCTGGGTCTGCGTAAGCAACAAGGACCCATGTGTATCCACTCCTTGGCAGTACCCTGATTTGTTTATTGCCTTTTTCAGCGAAAGTAAAATCTTCTAAAGCACCTAAGTGACTTAGGAATCCAATTAATATTTTCTAAAGCAATGTAAGCAAACAGGCTTGTAAATCTCATGGAAAGTCAATGTGATTTTGTGCAGATTTGCTGGGGTAAGTTTTACTCCTTAGATCCCTTTCTAATTGCAAGCCTGCTTTAGAAATAATAATCCATTTACAGGGCTATATTATTATAACTTTATTTCCTAGGTCATCATTTACAGCCTTTAAAAAAGAAATTAATAAACATTTGAAGCAAAGCAGATGCCCTAACTCAGCAAAATTGTTCGTAACCTGGATTTTGCTTTGAAGTTTGCCATTTGGATTTCAGATCCAAAGAAGCACCTGCATGCCTGGAAGCTTGTCTGTTCTTTCCAGCTTTATCAATTGGTCTAATAAGTCACTAGTTTTTCTCTAAAGTTGTCAGGATATTTTTGTTTCTCTTAAGATCCCATAAAACACTTTCGGAGGAAAATTTAGCACAGCCTTCAAGCACACAACCTTTTTTATGTTGTGTTTGGAATTGCTAAACTCTGTTACAGCAGTCATTGTGCTTGCCTTTCAAACTTCTGTGTTAAAAATTTCCTGTGATTTTTTTTAATGTAATTCATCCCAGATTGAGCATTAAGGCCACCCATGAGTGATATATTGTAGTTTACGATAATTTTCAAGTCCTGTATTGGCTTTTGGTTTAATGGCTTGGATTTTGGGGAACTTCTTATCCTAAAGCAGTTTAGTGATTGGGCATTTTACGTTTCAGTGTTTGTCAGTACCCTTCTACTGAGCTGTGTAACAGAGTGTTGCTCTCTCAGCTCTATTGTTTAAACAGAAATATTTTGCTGCCAGATTTTCTGTTCTATTTGTGCCCTTTGTTAGTGGATTTTCAATTTCAGGAACTTGTTCTATTTAAGAGGACAGTGGAAGAACAATACTTTATAATATAATATTTATTAAACAGATGCTGGTATTATCAATGTTTGTTTATCCAGTGGTGATGCATCTCCCAAATAAACCACCAGTAGTAGTAAAATAAATCTAAACACAGCACTATTTTCTTTATAAAGATTCTAGTGTTCTTTCTAACTACTTGTACTTCTGAATCAGGGATCAGCCATCTTTAGTTCTGTGTAGTAGAGGGTAATGACATCTCAGCTTGAGCAAACAAATTGTGAGGCTGAGCATTGTGAATTGAGAGTACAAATATATTCATTTTTGTAGAATTTGGGAAGTCCCTTCTCAAAAACTGGGATACAGCTTACATTTACATTTCTGTTTCCCTGCTTTCACCTTGATTTGTAGTAGTACTGTAAAACATATATAGGTGAACACCTGGATTTGAGAAGCTGTCCCAGAACAGCATAGACCTGTAGGACATTTCATGTGTCCACACAGTGGAACACAAACCATATTCTTAAATGTTCAGAGGATGAGGTAGCTGCAACTGCTGCTTGCAGTGAAGGGAGCAGGGGTACCTCTGGTGTGTTCCTACACCTCTCCAGCCCCCCAGCAAGGTTACTCTACAGCACACACCTGGCTGCAGCACCTGGGTCATGGCTCTGAGGAGGTGGGGTACTACCTGCATCATGCTCCTGATCTTGATATTTGGGAAATAAAATAGATGGTACCTTGGAATATTCCAGTTGACGATATTCTGAGGACAACACATACATTAGTACCCAGGCCTTGATTCCAGACAGACAAAGCAAGACTAGACTAAGCACAGGCACAGTGATGTTCTCTTCTTGGTTCTCTACTGATTTAATGTTAAAATCAGTAACCATCTCACTTCATCCTGAATTACTTCAGTGCAACCAAGGTGAAGAGCAGACTAATTGTACACAGCTCCTGTTTTGCTGTATTCATTTTTCTTCTTGACAGAAGACCATCTTTCTCTTAGATTCTTGTGTGTGTCCTTCAAGATTTAGTTAGAATTATGGAATCATGAAATAATTTTTATTAGAAGGAATCACTGGAGATCATCTGGTCCTTCACTAACTCAAAATAGGACTATCTTCAGAGTTAGGTGGGGTAGCTTAGTGCCTTGCCTGGTCCACATGTGACTGTCTCCAAGGGCAGACATTCCAGTCTCACTGGGCATCCTCTTTAAGGGTTTGACCATCCTCACTGGGAAGTCCATATAAAGTCTGACTCATATTCCTCTGTGCATATTTCAGTTTCAATTTCAGGAACTTGAAAGGCTGGGTTGTTTCACTACATTAATATACAGCATCTGGTAGTAAACCTGGATGGGGAAGTAGTTTGGAGCTTAGGAAAGAGGTGGAAGGGAACTACAATATGGGGGAATGGGGAAAATCCAAGATTTTAGTTTTATAGAAGGCAGTAAGAGACATAGTGGTGAGCAGGACTAAAAAGGTTCATGGCAGAGAGGGAGAAGAGAAAGGGCTGTTCCACAGGTCAGGCAAGGTTGTGTGTGGGAGGATAACTTGGATGATGAGAAGGCAGCAGGACCAGAACTAAAATGGTCACCGCCCCCAGATTTGGGTACCTCCCACATCCCTAAATAAATCCTCAACAGTGTGCCATAGCTAAAAATATCTTTCCAGTCCTGGCATGAAGCTGATTACAGGAGCTTGCAGATCATTTTGCATTCTTAGGTTCCCTGTGCAATTTCAGTTGGATAGTGCATTTCACATTTAAGACAGTGCAGGTATTTTGGTATGCTGCTGTTCTGTTCCAGAGAAAGTTGCCTTTTTGTAGAAGGAGGTAAATGTCCTGCAACATACAAACATAGACAACACATGACACTTATACAGGAGTGTTTATAGATAACTCCAGTTTCAATCACAATTCATTCTCTCACAGATCTCTGAACTAAAAGATGCTTTATAAATATATGCAAAGATTGTGCTTCATGACAATACCAAGGAGTTGGAGCAGTGACGATGTATTTTAGTAGTGAGCACTATGAGATGTAAATCATTTTCCAACACTAATAAAAAGAAAAACCAGAAATAGGAGAGTTCTTTTCCTTTGCTGATTATTTAATTGTTCAGGAAAATTCAGTGTGACTGTTACAATTGCTCTTAGGTGTCCAAGAGCAACACTAGAAGCAATTGGATTTTGCAGCAGCAGAAAGCAAAGAGGAATATAGAGGTGTGAAAAGAGGGGAAGGATCTTTACGAAAGCTGAGATGACTTTGTGTTCCTAAGAACTAACGTCTAGGTGATTTAGAATAGGAAATCACATTTAGTGATGTAAACATGTTAGCTGATGAGTCCTTACAATACCTTTGTGAAGTAGGGAAGGATTATGCCTTGTTTTGACATATGGAGAAACATGGACAGAAAAGGCTAAGTTCTTACCAGGATCCTTGCCAGCTTCTTTCAAAGTAATTTCCAAGGAAGATCTTTCCCTGCAGAAAGCTTGTAGCTACAGGCATCTCTCCAAGTTTCCCTCTGTTACTATGGGAGAACAGAGATGGTCATAGGTGTTGAAGCTACTGGCCTGGCCTTTTTCGGAGTACTGACTGGATTATAATCTGAACAGAGAACAAGCAGAAACAACCTTTTCTATGTGATGACTCACCTTGCCAGAGGAAGATTAGTCAATGGAAATCTGTGTCTGCTTGTACTAGTTAGTAAATATGTACCTACCTTTGCATAAGGCCAGGGGCAAAGCACTGGGGCAGTGGGAGTGGAAGCCTGAGTTGAGTAGTCATAGCTTTTTTGCTGTTCGCAGTCTAACATCAACAGAAGAGCGAGCAGAGGAGTCCTAGGCTGATTTCCAGCATTGTAACAGACCTTAGGCTTGAAGGATGTCAGGTGCTAAATCTCAGCTCTCCCATTTACCCTTTCCGCTCACGATCTGTGCAAGGCATACTCCAGCCTTTCCACAACACACGTACGGGCCTGGAACTGGTGTGTCAGAATGGCAGAACCCTCTGCTTGCTTACTCATGGTTTTCGTACTTTCACCAAGGCCTACAAGGTTCCAGTTTAGCCTGTTCAGAGGGAAAAAGGAAGACAAAATTCACTTGTTTAGCAAAGGATTTTCTTTATCATCACTGTTTACCCTTAAAAAAAAGCCTCTGAAGTTACACATCTTTGCAAAATAACAAGTGATTTGTCTTTTCTCAGGCTGATCTCACTCCTATGGCTTCCAGGTTTTATCAGCATCTCAGGTGACACAGAATGCCTCCTGTTGCTCTCTCCAGGCTATTTGTCTCAATATTTGGCAACGATTTGCTCCCATTTGCAGAGAAACCTTCCTCTTTATACACAGGCTGCCTCCTTTAGTTGTATGCTCCAGCCAAGATACTCCAGCTCTGTCTGTATTTGTTTTGTGGGGTTAGGACAGTAGTGAGAGACATTCAGAGATGACAGCCCTTGACTGCTGGGTGTTGGTCTCTATTTTAATTACTCCAGGAGAGGTCAAGTATTGTCCCTGATCTGAGCAGCATAATAAACGGACACAGTCAATCTGGACATTCTGTACCGACCAGAAAAAGGCAGAATGGCAAACCTAATACAAACACAGGTTCGCAATACAAAAAGAGCTTACAATGATCTGATGTACATCTTCTTGCTTCTACAATATTGTTGTGACTCTCTTCAGCCTTGTAACTAAGTTGTTGTGTTGATTCGTCAATAATTGAGTTTTGCTAGAATATTATATAATCTAATCTTGTGATTTATCTTAACAGTGTTAATGAACTAATCAATTCTGAACTAACACAAAACACAAAATCATTTGTTAAATCACCCCACTGCGATCCCTGCACCTAGTTCCTTTCCTAGTTCCTTTTCCTAGTTCTGCGATCCCTGCACCTAGTTCCTTTAGACATTATCTGTTGCTCAAGTCCTGGACTACAAGTGATTCAGCCACACCTAGACTCTGTTCTGAGAAGGAGTTTAGAAAGCAAGGGTGTCCACTATGAACGTTATTGACTCAATGGGAGGATGTCTTTCATTTTCTTTTCCCCTCACCCTTTTTCCCTAATCCCTGTATAAATCACACCAATTTGATTCTAAATCAATTTCCCTGATACATTTGTAAATCATTCTAACCCAATTCTAATTTGATTTCCCTCTAAGCTTTTTCCATGTTGAATAAGTGATAGAGTGAATCTTGCCAGTAAATTCTGTTGAGTTTTTCACAAATTCATATTGAAATCACCTTTTTTAAGCAGTCTAAACCACTCATTCATGACAAGCATGCTTCTCCTCTTTCGTAACAAAAGGTATTGGGGTGCCACGTAGTTATTAGTTAGGATAAGAACAAAGTAAAGAGAGGAAAACATGACTCAGAGTGGGTTACTTGTTAAAGAAAATAATTATTTAAGTATTAAAATAGGAAACACATTGCAGAAAAAGGAAAGTTCTCCATTTAATTGCTTTTCACAGTTACATTTAGTCACTGTAAGTTATCAGGTATCAGATAGTCTAATTAATCATATCCTGAATTACTACACATAGAATAAATGTGCTCATCTGGGGGAAGAAAAAAATTTATAGGGCTGTGTTGTATCATTTGTCCCTGTTTCTTATCCATCTATCCTGTACCCCAGCTTCTCCTAATGAAAAAGGATGTTCTGCCCTCCTGAAAATAGGTAGCATATACATTTTAACCTGTGAAAGTTTCAAACTCAGCTCATGTTGTCACAAGGAGATAGAAACACAAAAATAAAATTCATCACAGATTATTTGACTCTTAGCTGAAGTAATTTCATATATTCAAATTGCATTTCAACCTCTGAGAGAGTCTTGAATTTAGTCCAGTTTTCCCTGAATTGTATACTTCGCACAACAATAGACGTTCTGAGCCTGACATGTTCGTTTGACATACGCTATTGAGCCACTAGATGTCCCTCACTCCCACATAAAGCTCCAGATACGAGACAATCCATGATTCATCAGCAGGACTAAGCTGGAACTCAAGCAGGGTAGAAGCATGCTTGTGTTCACAGCATGCCGGGGTTTCTGTAATAGATGCCGGTCCCTTGAATAACACCACTGAGTGTGATTCTATAAATCACAGCAATTCCAACCACTGACATGCCATATACACAACAAACCTAACTGCGTATAAAGTGTATATATAGCAAACAGAAAAATCAGGTGAGGCTGAATAGAACAGATGAAGATGGCACTGAGCAAAGTACACTACAAATCAATGCATCACAGGGTAAACTGGATCATTCCTTTCCCAACTATTCACTGACAACAGCATTTCCCATATATATATATATTTTAGACTTTTTGTGCTATTCATGAGGCAAAATGTCACAGTCTTTCTTGGCAGTCAGACGAGATGCTATTTATTTTAAAGCATACATCCTACTGTAGTCTAGTTGGGGTGTGGTACATGGCTTTAGACTAGCTGGGGAATGGTCACTTCAGCATCAGACTGCGAATGCTGGGCAATGTAAAACAGACACAATACCAGTAAAGACATTTGACTTACAATGCAAACAAAGTCAAACGCTGCTGCAAAGGGAACAAAATGTTTCACCAAGTAAATAGTGTCAGGAAGTTACTTGCAACTGCCCACGAGCTGTACAACTCCCTTTTTCCTTCCTGCACTCTATCTCCCTTTAGCAAATTTCCTCTCTGCACACAGACCTGACCCCCATTAGTTAATTCATACCATCAGCACTTTCCAAGACCCTGCCGCACAAAGTGCTGCATCTGTAATTCTGTTCTGGAAACTCGTCCTCAGGTTAGGGCTCACTTCCTCAGTGTTTTAAATTCATGGACTGGGAAGGGAAAGGTCACACCTAAGGCAAAAACTGAAGAAACCCTTCCTCCAGATTAGTTTTGCTTTTTAAGTCACAAGAGTGGTGGCAAATTACATCTGTATAACAAACAGGACTCCAATGGCCTTTTTGCCTCACCAAAATGTTCATGGGAGAAGGTCACAGCATTTATTTTCCCAGTTGTTCTCAAGACTGACCCTGAAAAACAAGGGTGCTGCCATTTTTCAGTAAGGATACATAAAAGCGGGTTCTGCCACCTCAGTGTTACTAGTCTCCTAATTTTAATGCCACTGACTGAATGATACAGATTTTCCTTGGTAATTAAATATCAGATCATGGTGCATGCTCGCAATGTTACCTATGCTTTTAATGCCTGATGATTTCAGGGGGAACATAAGCATCTAAATGCCTTTATGAGTCGTGGTCCTGTTCTTAAAAGAAGGGAAAAAATTATGCACTTCTCAAGAGTGTATTTGTCCAAAGCACAGAGGGCTGGGAATGTAAGAACTAAAATCTACACAATATGCTTATGGTCTTCTCTACTTGAAGCCCTTGAACTTTTCTTCTGGTTCCCCATCCCAGCTGTCCTCGGTCTGACTCCACCGGAGTGAGCAAATGTTAAAGAGATGGTGTATACAATGCATCAACCATTTCTGGCTCTTCAATTGCTGCATTGTCTAGAGCTGCTTAGGTGACAATTAACAACAACCTTGCAATTAATTAACCGTGTACTGGTGACCAGCTTCCACTGGGCCATTTACCACTAATACCAGAACAGATCACATCCAGAGCCCAGTAACCATCAATGCAAGATTTTAATTGTTTTCAGTGGGATTTGTATCAGATTGTTATTTCCACTGATAAAAGATAAACCATTTTGGGCCTAATAAATCTTACAGTTCCATATAATCCCTGATGTTCTTTGCAATGCTTAATAGCTCTGCTCTCGTGAGTTATCTAACTTAAGCTGAAGCTAAATGGTTTTTTTTCCAAAGGCTAATACATAGATTACACAAACTCTCCTTTCCCCTCCTGTTTATTCTTGTTGTTGGCCATCTTTTTAATAGGAAACTGAGAAATAAGAAATGGAGAGAACAGAATGACCTATTGAACCAATTTTGCTCCACAGCGTAGCTAACAGGAAAACAGCCGCTTCAGCTCAGGGTTCCAGGAACGGAAAACCAGATGTTTCTTGGCTACATTTAACACATGTTATTCCAGTTTGAAACAACATTTTAAAATGCAGATCCCAAGAGTTTATGAATTTCCAAAGTATTCAAAGAATGGAAAAGTGGAAATTGCTTGCAAATCTTCAAGTAGTGCCAAGTGTGCTCTTTTCTTTTTTTTTTTTTCCTTTAGTTTTCCAACCGAACTTCTCCAGTGTAACATTCCTGTGGCTGACACATACACCAAAACATACACTGGTGGCTACATGCATTAGATAATCAGATCGGGTAGATTAACACTGCCACAAACTTACCATGTGACCTTGGGTATCAAGGTATCAAATCACTGGAGGTTCCTGGATCTCAGTTCTCCACTTGTGCTTTCAAGAGCATGTAAGCTCTGCACAACGGTGTACAACTACAGGTATCTGTGATAGCCAGTGCAAAGAAACCATAAATTAGAACATAAACCATAAATTTGCCCTGGGGTATTGCCATAAGATAGGTTTTTAAAATTAATTTTCCTACCAGCTCTTCAGTAGATAAAAGAAAGTGGTGGTAGACACAGGTTCTTTATGGGGCAATTACAGACCATCCTGCCAACTGCGATGCGTAAGTCCCACCATAAAGTCGATGGATGGAAGGTCAAAAGTGTGAGAAGACAAGAATTTCTGTTGTATTCTCTGAATAGATTCAGGTTGCAGTGTTATTCAGCCATAAAAGCCAATCCTTAATTGAGAGCATATTCCCAGGGCAACCAGACTATGCTAGGGCCATGATGACCCTCAGCATAAGACAAAACCAGGGAGGGATGCTGAAACATTCTTACTCTGAGCCTGCCAGGTTTGCCTCCGAACACATTTAGCGCATGTACAGGAACTCTTCTGTCAAGCATCACAGATGTTACTCTCATGCTACAAATAGAGAAAATGACAGCACAAGTGATAACCAAAAATGTAAGTTAAAGATCCAAAGTTTGTGGAACCGTGCATTTCCCAAGAATAAGCTTTAGCCCATATATACCCAGATTTCCTCTTCCAGTTATGTCAAGTAAATCACAAGAGCTGGCTGTGATAAAACACTCTAAGCACTTCCTTCCCTGGCTGAAACCAGAGATATGCCCCAGAATAGAACATGCCTTGGCTTAAATTGATTGGCTTTGGTGGAAGTAAAGGTGGAGAAGATGACTCGGCTGAAGGAGTTTTTGAACTTATCAGACTTCCCCGATATCCAGACTACTGCACAGCTTTGAGGTTGTGGGAACTGAGGCTCTTTACGAGGCAGAGGGGTATCACCATGTATCCCAACAGAAAAGGAGTGGAAGCACAAGTTTCATGATAGTATTTCCCTGATGTTCAAGGGTATTTGCAGAAATTTCCTAGTATGCTCCCACACTCTGCATGGATACGTAACACAAGTAGATTATAATTAAGCCAAACATGTTACCTTTGGTAAAGAGTTATTGTGGATATCATGCTATTTCAGTAGAGAGCTGAGATAATCACAACTTTTTAAAATGAAATATATTCCAGAATTTATTTCTTCTCAGAAAGCTACTCTCTGGGGGAAAAAAGAAATCACAGATTGATTATTCTATGTGAAAATAATTAAGCTATGTTTCAAATATATCAAAATAAACACATAATATATGGGATTAGAAATGATTGAAACATTCTCCAAGCACTTTAAATACCCAGACTGGAAACTTTAAAACAAAGACTTAAAACATGGACTTTTGGAATGAAGATAGCTTCATGTTTCACAGCCAGCCATAGAAGAATTTTCCTGTATCTTTATAAAACAGGGGGTAGAACACAGCAGCCTTAAGGGTAAAAACACTAGCATGTTGACTGTTAGAATTTAGTGTGACCTGTAACATCACAGAAGAACTGAAGCTGGATGCTCTTGGTCTTTCATGGCCACAGCCTCTATGCCTGCTCCTTATATTTAAGTTGCATAAACTGTTCAGAACTTGATTGATAGAATTAATGGCCAAAATATCACTTCTCAGCATCTGGTTTGTATTCTCTCAGTTACGCTGGTGCAACTCTAAATGAAACCGAATGCCTTACGTGAAGCCGCTCCAAATTTATGGCAGTATGAGGAAGAAGTCAACTTGGTTCTTTCTCCTTCAAAGACGCCCAAACTGGCAGCCGAACCGACTCCCACCGCGACATGCTCCGAGGCACCAGCGTGCCATCCAGCGGCAACTCCTCCACCCGTAATGCCGCAGCCCCCCAAGGGTTGACAAGTAGCCGGTACCGGTTATACCGGCCGGTCTGATAGCTGCAAATCCAAACTCCCGAGTGACTATGGCTAGGCGGAGAGGAAGGTTTCTGTTAAAGATTAACTACTCCCACTTTTTTACTCAGTTTTCCATATTGAAGTAGTTAGACAACGGATGTAGACTGCTGTTTGCTTGAGTCGGGATGTGCTGAAGTGGGAGGCTCCCGCACCAGCCAGACTCAGAAGCAGTATGTACCACCGTAGTAACATACGCTGCAGCTCAGCTAATACACTCCGCTCCTTTTCAGCCCCCTCTGATGGCATGGCATTACCCAGTTCTGACAGGAACACCTCAATGCTAATTTGAGCATCCTTGTACACAGCTTCACCACCTGCTCTGCACGTGTCCCATGCAGGGTCACAAATGAGAGTGATCGAGCTCTGAAGCTGGTTTCAGGTGAATACTTATGCACCCAGACATCAGGGTGATACTCCTGTCTCTGATCTGCAAAGAACAAGCCCTGAACTCAGACCTTCCACTTCCTGGATAAATGCTTTCCCTGCTCTAGTATATCATAAAAAATGTCTTTTTAGAGGGAACAGGCAGAGCTGCATCTGTGAAGACGGAGTCCCACTGGCATCCATTAGAGGGGGTTGAAGATTACCTCTTGAACTGAGCGGCTCTGGGCACTTATAAGGAGTAACACACAGGTTTTGGTTCCTGGTTGAGCTGAGATACGAACGGCTGCCAAGCTGCTTGGCTCTCTTGAAGTGGTGCAGATCTGGGCACTTACGGAGGGGTTCTGTACAGCAGAGTAGCTTATGTAAAACCACAGACGGTGCCTTGGGAATTTAGGCATGATGCAAAGTCACTCACAGCTCACTGGGGGTTTTCACCAGCTCTGTTTTAGATGTAGGAGCTTAAATTCTGCCCTAAGTCCTTATTTTTTGGACTTGGACTGCAACCAATAAAATAAATTCTGGTTAGAACCCCATGTACTTCATGCAGATCTTACTGATCTATCTTATTCCCTGTCTCACCCTTCCCCCTCCCACCCATCTGTAATGTTTTCCTTCATCGTTAACTGTATCTCTTGCAATGCAGATGCATATGAATGATTAGGAATGATTCATGGATTTGTTTGGCCTGATTGCCTACAGATTAAATCATTTTGTACAATGTTCCTGTTTGTGTTCTACATTCATCTTGCTTCTAAACAGGAATTAAATTATCTGGGGTTGTGGGGTCACCATTGCAGGACAGTACTTGCAAGGCAGAGAGCTCACCCCAAAGAGCAGCTGTTTCTGCAATGGTCTCTTCAGGACAAGTAGAAACAGGAGAAAGGATATTTTTATTTCTAGGTGAAATTCCACTTTGATCCATCTCTTGCACTAACATGTGAGATGAGATACCAAAGATTCAACTTGGTCCTATGAGCAATACAACAGTGGAGTTTCTCCTTCTAACCTCTGTAAGTGAGCAGTGGGCTGCCTATAAAGAAACTGATAATTTTCCATGCTATCTATGGTCGTCTTCTACTTCACCCTTCACTCTCTTCAGGAATGGCCACGTATACACTAAAAGGGTACAAGTAAACTATTTTACCTAGAATTGGCCTAGCCCCAATAGTCATATCCATTATCTGAAATGTTTGTTTAGAAAAGAAATTCTACACAAACATTTTCCATTGAAGAATAAATACTTGGGTACTGAAAATGAGACTCATTCTTCAGGACTAAAATTAATACAATTTGACCTGTGAATTTCGTACTTTAAGATACGAAAGTAAGAGAGCAGCAAATCACCTCAGTGTACGTTTTGTAGCAATGTTCACATTATAGGCATGCAGTACAATGGAAAAAAGGGTCATTTACGTTACTTAGTTCCACGGCAGATAAGCCACAAAAATACATCCTTAGACATTTTCAAAGAAGTCTGATTCCTTGTCTGCTAATGAAACCCACGCTGCAATCCACAATTCATTCAAGATTTAAGAAAAACACTTCAAGTCCCCTACTTCAAAACAAAGTAGAACCCAAAAAAACTTATTACCATAAACTCAGATATTATTTGGTGTCATCGAGACTGATACTGTTTTCTTGCATTTGTCCCGTAAAGAGGGTCAAATCTTTTGCCAGTCTTTTCTCAGGTGAGCTGCCTTCCCCGAGGTCAGACTCTGCCGCTGGCTCCCGCGCACAGGTAGTGCTGCCTGATCTTGGAATGCAGGCGCTCTGTCACCGCGAAGGCTGCAGTGGGCAGTTGTAGGGGCAGGATTAACACCGACTTGTTTTTCAAGCAAAGCACTGGAGCAAAGGTGGGAATCGGGGAAAAAAAAAAAAAAAATCACAATTTACATTTTCTGAAACCTTTTCTGAGGGTTGCTATGTGTGAAATGAAATAAATACTGATGGGGGGTGTCTAAATGTAGTGAATCCTTGGTACTTTTCAGATCGTTGGACTAGAAATGACAGTCGGCACAACCGCATCCATCCGGGGTGCAGACCTCAAAGGATGAGCAAAACTAAGTGCTCCCTGCAGATACCTAAAGATCTGCCTCCTCCCGTTTCTAGCGTGGACAATATAATGACGGAAATAATTAGTTAATCTTTTGTTTAAATAAAGTGTTTGGGGAAAGGCTAAAAATAAACACTGATTCATTCCTTGTCAGGGAAGTTTCTCCTGTCAATTATCACATTGTTACTGCTGTTTTTAATCTAGTCAGATGGTGAGATTGGCAATCCCTTCTGCAGGGGCTTCTGGGTGTTATTTTGTAGAGAATCTTGCTTGAAGGACTGATTACTGCTTTTATGGGAGCCAGTGGGAGTTTGGCCACAGTCCTTCACGCATGTTAATTTGAGGGACTTCCAAATGTTAGCTAATGATCTCAGAGTTCTTTTTATGAAAAATGTGTGGGTTTGTTTTGGGGTTTGGTTGGGTTTGGGTTTTTTAATTTCTAGCAGGAGGCAATTAAAAGGGGTCTGGTGGAAAGTTCTGCACTGTAGTTCTGGACTGGCCTCCAGTAACGCCTTAAGTCCCAGCATGAAAGCGTTCAGCAGCGTGCATCGCTGCCGTACCCGAAGCCATTAGACAGCCCTGTTGGTAATTGGAGGTATTCACGTTATTCACACGGTCCACATGTTTTGCGTTGCTATGGACTGGGTGTATCCATTGGCTTCCCCTTGCAATAACTTGCAGAAATAATTACACTCGCTCTTTTTTCGGAGCAATACTAAGGAAAAAAGTAGTAGCCTCCACCCCGAAGCACGAAAACACGTCAACATGGAGAAGAGAGGCACGTGTGGGCGGGGGAGTTTCATTTGTGACTGTTGTACGAAGCCTTATGTAGCTGTAAAGAGAAACGGGGGAAAAGCAAACCCGTGGAGGCTGAAGCGGATGAGCAGGAAGCCAAAGACACAAGCACAAGCAAGTGCTGGGGCTGTGGCTCCGCGGAGAGCGTACCGGGAGGGACCTTTGGGCCGAACGCCGATTTACGAGTTTAGAACCGAGCACAGGAACAACCCCAACCACTCTGCGTGCTCCCGCTTCCACCACCAACAGAAAACAAAACAAAGCAAAGCGACAAAAAACCCAGTTTGTTTCTGGCTGCGTTCAGGCCAGACACACGATTCGGTACGTTCTTCCTGAGAGAAGGGCTACAGCACCCTCCTCCCGGCCGCGCACAGCCCGCAGG
>NW_010240075.1:16761-17113 GCF_000690775.1 Eurypyga helias | reverse complement strand
CATCCCACTGGCGTCGTCTCCCTCTCCTGGGCAGCTGGAGGGGGGCTGGAGGTGGTAGGGGAAGCGGTGAAGTTGGGGCACCCTACCTGCCCGCAGTGGTCCTCCTCCTGCACACAAAAGCTCCTTCCCCCTCCAACCCGACCCCGGTCTGGGGCAGGGGTTACGCACTCTTTGCAGCTCTGTAGCAGTAGTGACAGAGCTAGAAGAGGCACAAATGCAGTTCTGAAAACGAGGGGATTCGCCTTTCACTTTCCAACACGTAGTCAAAGCTTTGCCATGCTTTGTCTTCACTGGCAAGGGCACGAGCCATACCCCCAGCGTCACAGAAGGCAGCGGCAGGGGCTGGGGGCAT
>NW_010240075.1:16145-16622 GCF_000690775.1 Eurypyga helias | reverse complement strand
GAGAAGTCGTGGCGGTCAGATGAAGTTCCCACTGACTGGAAAAGGGGAAACATAACCCCCATCTTTAAACCCAAACCACACTATTATTCTGTGATTGTTGGTTTTGAACTACGTAAACTTTTTAACTGTGGTTTTGCTCTCCCTGCAGAAACAGATTAGTATGTCACCGTGAACACACACAGATCATACAGAGACAGGCCTTCAGTTCGGTATATTTGGATTGTTGCGACGTCCCCTACCTGCGTGGCTCCCCTGTACTAAATTCACGCTTCAGCCCTAAGTTTTTATTCAGTTACTTGCCCGAAGTAAGTTTTGTTTTCTTTCCTTTTCAGCTGACCCCCTGGTTGGAAGTATTGCCACTCAGTATATGACTAACAGAGCAGAGCACGACAGAATGGCCAGACAGTGGACCAAGCGATATGCCACATAAATTGGATTTTCATCAAACTCTTACGTTATTTGTCTGTGATGGAAAGA
>NW_010240075.1:14245-16117 GCF_000690775.1 Eurypyga helias | reverse complement strand
AGGGAGGGTGCTGGTAAAGAGTAGGGTATTTCTATAACAGATTTTATTCAATCTTTTATTTCCTAAGATTTTGTTGTTGTAACTTAAGGTATCTTGCTACAGTAGACAGCTAGGGCTGGGAATAGCATATTTTAAGACTGTAATTAGTTCAACAATATTAGCTCACATATAGTACCGAGGAGAATGTAAACTTCTTAGACTTCTTTGGTTTTCTGTTGGCTTGCAATATGTAAAAGATTAAAACAGCTTAATTTTGTACAGGTACATATGTTGACATTTATGTAAAAGTCCTTTCAAGACTCTACACACTGTTTTTGCTTTTTGTTTTGTCTTTTTCATTTGGGGGGTGGGGTGGGTGGGTATTTTGTTCTGGGTTGGGCTTCCCTTTTTTGGCTTGGTTTGTTTGTTTTGTAAAAAGATGTTGGGGATTGTTTTCCCTTCCGGAGGGCACATTGGTATTTAACAAATCCTTTTTAAAGACTGTCATCTCATGATCTGTGAGACGGAGAGGTGGATATACAGCCTCGTATACGAAATGAGGAGTGGTTGATGTATTATTTTATAAGCCAATCTACCTTTGTGAAAAGAATAAAGGGTTTAATCAGGACTTAGGGCAACCTGTAGTGAAATACCTTAAGCTGTTTAACTGTAAGGCGTGGAATAGGAGTCACTCAGTGGATTGGTTGTATGTTGTGGGCTACTTCAGTCTGCATTTGTTACTGTGCTAATAAAAAGATGTTTAAAAAAAAAAAAGGAAGAAGGAAAGATTTCTGCTTAGTGCCTTGCTCTGTCGTTTTGCCAGAACGGCATTTCCCACGGCGAACGCGTTGAGGATTACGGTCTGGATAAGGACAGGGGAGTTCCGCAGGTGAGTGCGCTGACTGCTTCTGTTTTGGGAAGACTGTTCTAGGCACGCTGCGATGACCGACTGACGGCCAAGACACCCCCAGCCGTGTACCCTGTAAGCGTTACGCGGGCTGGCGCGGCCCCTGGGGAGGCAGCCGGCCACAGCGTCCGCGACAGCTACTTCTTGGCTCAAGTTCTCGCAGCGTTGGCTCTGCCAGGCTGGCACGTTACTTGAAAGTACAATGGGAAAGCGTATCTGGAAGGGAAACAAGCAGGAGGTAAAAGGAAGAGAGCATCTTCGTGGTTTTCTGATGGAGCGGTCTATTCCCACTTGGAAGAGGGGAAGGAATCGTGTCCTGGTAAGCTAGCAGAAGACGCCTTAAAGGAGAGTAAAGGAGACAATCTGTAGATCCTTTAACGACCTGCAAAGATTATCTCCTAGAGACATGGTGTTTACGTGGAAGTGTGTAGCAACAGGCGGGTGGTTGTGGATATGGCATTTCTGACCACACCCGTAAGGTGGAGGCCGGAAGCACAGATGGATTTCACGTGGCGAGTACTTCACCGTGTGACATTCTTCCGAGTGCTGCGTGGTCATCTCTGCTCTCGGATTTGTTCTGGTACTTTAAGTGCTCTGTGTATTTGATTTACGTGCTTTTCTTCCTACCTACACATAGATCAAATCTAACTCAGCCCAAAGCGATCTGTTACTAGAGGTGCCCTTCCCCTGCCAGCGACTAGGGGTAGCGGGAGGTCAGCTCATCTGCTAACCTGCCTTCGCCAAAGACAACCACTGCTCTGGTGTAGGAGCTCCCTCAGCTGTTGGGCTCAGCCGCCCTGGCAGACAGCTGCATCGCACCGCAGGCATTGCTGGGATCCTTTCCTCCTGCCCTCGACCGCACGAGGAGGTAAACAGCCTCATTTCAGCCAGTGCTTGCTCCTTGCTTCGTGCTGCCGGGAGGTACCAGATTAATTCTTGTAGCTGGCAGGGGGAGGGAGCCGATCCGGGGTGGCTGATCTGCACGG
>NW_010240075.1:0-14214 GCF_000690775.1 Eurypyga helias | reverse complement strand
CAGCAGGACAGAAGTTTAAGGGGAACAGAGAAAGACAGTTCAGTTCACTGATTTATAGATTTATTCTTTTAATAACCCTCTTTCTCCATCATCTTGTGATGGGGCTACCTAGCTGTGCGGCAGGTAAGTGATCCCAGTGACTCAGGCCAGGTTTTCAGTCAGTGGAACAGTAAAGAACAAAAGATGTGTCCTGCCCTTCAGCTACTACGCTGTACTTTACTCATTAACCCTGTGTAAGACTGTACTACACCCGAGGTTCGTTTTGACTCCGGACCAGCTGCTGTGTACTTGCAGAGGAGATGCTACAGTTGCCATCACTTGCCAGTAAAATACTATGGAAATTGATTAAAAGTGCTTAAAAAGCATCGGAATTAGCTTATGAAAGAAAACGGTGGGTGGTGGGTTTTTTTATGTGAATGCCCCAAATTATCTGACCTCGTTTCTAACTAATTTAACCAAATCAAAGATAACGCGTTTGTCTTTTGGGAACCTGTTTGGAAAATGAGTCGTTCAGAAGACCCCTCTTCCTCTCGTCTGTCTTAAAACGTTGTCAAGTCCCGAGTATCCAGGGGAGCATGCGAGCGAGCTGATCTCACGCGACACGGCTCTGGCAGCCTACGGGTGATGTCGGTCTTGGCAGCGGAACTGGCACCGAGCCCACGGGGTGGACAGGAACCAGTCCTCTCCCCTCCCTCCCCCTCCATGCATTTTTAAGGTAATTCCGCCTTGTCAACCTGCGCCCCCCTGGCTGGGGGGTCAGCTTCAGCGAGGATGGGTGGCGAGCAGAGGTTATTTCGATTCACCGAAAGCTGAATCGAGTCCCTCCTTGAAGGGTGCTACAGAGCGGAAGGGGAGAACACAACCAAATCCTTGACAAGCGGCTGCAGCAAGAAGGGGAACCGCTGTCGCTCTGGAGCCACCCCCAACTTCCCACGCACGCGGGCAGGTGCGGAGCCATCTGGGTAGGGAGAAGCCTGGAGCACGCGTGTGCTCCGTAGGAAAGGCGTGAGGCAGGGCGTGTTGCCGGGCAGCATGGCTGGGGACAGTGACTGTTGCTGCCCAGGCTGGGGGGAGCTCGTGCTGTGCCGCTGACTCGGCTGTGGTGTTGCAACGGGAACAACTGCCTGTTTCTGGCAGGGCATCGCAGGAGCTTGCTCATTCGTAATCGCTCTTATCTCGCTCCGTGGCCGCAGTGATCCAAACTACGTTGAGCAAAGCACATAAACAGTTTCGCCTACCTGTATTATGAAGGCAGGAATACCTGCTTGATTTTTAGCGAGTCGTACTGCTGCTCTGACGTTAGTCATGCTGACGGGCTTTATTCATCAGTATTCGGGAAGAGCAACGCGACAAGCACACGGCCTAATGGCGATCATTAAGCACATATTTAGCAGTTAGGACAATGCGAATATCACTCGCGGTTTTTCTGACTCACAGTGAAATTTTCAATATTTGTTCAAAACAACATTAATACAGTGGAAAACAAGGAAGGCAGGTACTCCACTCCCTCTCCCCACTCTTGTCTTCAAAGACAAACTATCACCGGTTGGCGTGTTAGGCGGTTAGAGGCCAAAAGCTGGCCGCTTTCTCTGGGAACGGGCAATTATTCTGTCCCTCTGTGCTCAATTCCGGTTAGTTTGCTGGCAGACTGACCTAGGGCAGCAGATTCCTGCAGCGCGGGTTTACCAGCACGGGGAAGGCAAACACGGAGGATACAGCTGTGCTCCTGCCGCTGGACAGCGTGCGGAACGTTAACACCCAGGCTGTTTGGCATCTGCCACAGGGATATTCCCAAAAGGCAGCCTCCCGCGCTCCCCAGCCCCCTCTCACGAGGTGGTGCGGAGGGCGGATTACGGCAGCTTGGCTGAAGGGCTGGGTAGGAGCGTTACACAACGCACCAGGCAGAGCCCGGGCAGCATCTCCTGCGTGCGCCGTTGTTCGGCGCGGTTTCTCGGTAAAACCATCACCTACGTGAATGATTTGTGCTGGAACAAAACCACGCGCAGCTACGCCGTCCTTCAGGTGGCGTTTAAGTTACGGCGTGCTCCGAGAGCTTTTCTGGTTCATACAAGTAACTTCCTGAGCTGAAAGCACTAGCTGCCAGACTCTGCTGACCGGTTTCATGTCGGGTAGATCGTTTCTCGTGTCGCCCACAAGATCTGGGGTTTTGGTTGCAGAACCTCAGCGGCTAAATCTGCTGATATTTGTTCCTCCTGCCCCAAATCTTCCTGCAACAGCACACTGACCTCAGCCTCCTGCAGCATCAAAAAGCCCTGTTTAAGGTCACGGTAAAAGGACTGTTGCTATTTCAAACACAGGCTGTCTCCGAGCTGAACACTTTATTGCGGCTGGTGCTGTTTGTGACCAGAGGCTACAGATCTACCGGGGCATTGCTTAACAACGAGCTTGTTGATATTCCTTCCTCAGCATGGCTGTATCCAGGCGTAGTCAAAGCTCCTGCCAGAGAGGCGCTCACCTGTTCCTCCATAACCCTTCTTGCAAGGTAACTCCTCTCAGGAAGGAGCTTTTTAAGCTTCTCATGAAGCTTTTTAAGGCTTTTACCACCAGTGACTCTTCCCAGCCAAGTCTGTGAGAAGGAAGGATACCTCTTAGCCATACGCTTGCTGATTTTATTGCTGAATGAGATTATTGCTCTAAGTGAAACTCTGAGAAGCACATGGCACAGAAAGGACTTGGGCTGTGACCTGGCAGCAGCAGACAATGCTAAGGTAGCTTAGTTATCACAGTTATTCCCTTTGCTCTTCCTTCCAGGCAAGGGAAATGTTGACTTGTTCTGGGACTGGGAGAGTTTGCTGGCTAAGAAGGTGAAGGGCTCAAGCAGTGTTTTCCGATCTGTCACAGTCACTTCCCACAGTCTCACTTTCTCGGCCCTGGCCCACTGCTGCGCTGCTTCTGTTTCCACTTGCCTTTGCTCCAGGAGGTCAGTTTTGTTTCCCAAGACAATAACTGTTACCTACAAACAAAACAAAAGAGTGAGCTTGATACAAAAAGCATCCACCACTCGCAATGCTTTTGAACAGCAGGGAAGTAGCAACGCCGCTCAGACCTGTTCTTTAACTGAGCACTGGCACGAGGTAAGCTGCGTGTAGCTTGGAAGAGCAGGGTCTGGGATTTGAATTAGCCTCATCTACTTGTGGCTGGGAGCTGGTTTTAATCATAGGATATGCAGGACTTCCCCTTCTCCCCCTGATTGCTTAAAGGGAAACGATACCCAAGAAAGCCAAAGTTAGACAGCCCCGTCCTCTGTTTACTTTACAGCTGCCCTAGACAAATGAGAAGAGTATGACTCTGAGGGTCAGAGCACTGGATGCTGGAGTGATGAAAAAGATGCGTGGCAGCAGGGAAAGCCTGTACCCCACAGCTGTGGAGTTTGCCCAGCTTGGTGTTTTTCCCAAGCCCCAGCCCGCAATATAACCAAAGCCAACGCTGCCGGAAGGCAGCCTGCGCAAGCAGCCCAGGCGGGCGGGTGGGCTGAGCTGTGGAGCCCCTCTTCCAGCCTGGCTGGCCGCTCCCACACACAGGGTAAGGCACCAGGGCTGAGCGGATGGGGGGTGTTTCAGGTAAGCCCAGGATCAGGTAAGCCCAGCCCCAGCCCTGCGGAAGCGGTGTCGCAAGCAGCTGGAGACCTGACTAGAGCAGTGCAGCTCTGTCAAGTCAGACCCTCGTTGTAAGGACCCATCAAGGGACTCCTCTATCAGCCAGACAGTGCAGCACGGCACAGCTCGGCGGCCTGCCCGCTACTTCAGTGCTAGGGAGTGCGGGAGGCAGCACTCGCCGCTTGAAGCTACTGCTCCTGCTTATTTCAAGGTAACCGTTCTACCAGCATCAGCTCTTAGGGGAAACTGTATTCATCGTTCAAGGTCCTTAGTCAAACTCTGGCCTCGTCTCTAGACTAGTGGTTTGACAAAGATGGAGTGATAAAGTCCTCTCTTGCTGATGATCTGGGGTGTTTGCTGCCACGCCTGCTTGCTCTTTTTTGTTCATCAGGCTAACTCTAGGATGTCTTCTGTTTCTTTCCAGCTAGAGAAGGTTGTCCTGTTCCTGTGAGGTCTGAAGCTTCCTTTCCTTTCCACAGCAGCCCAGGGTGTCTGTGAAAATGTCTTTTTCCTTCTGCAAAGGCTTTGAAAGAAGCTATAATCTTCTTAAGCATTTACCACATGTTCCAACTGAATTCTACCTACGGTTAAGCTCTGTTAGTAGGAAAGAACACAACCTCTGTTTAGTATAAAATTTGGCCAGGCTTTAAGTTGCGTGCTGGAGAGCCCCCCCAGCCAGCAGAGGCCAGGAACCAGCCATCAGTGCTTTCTGCGGCCTGCCACACAACAGGGGACTGTGCCGCTCAACAAGGTGAAGTTCTGCCAGCTCAGAAGCACCGTGTGTGGAGACACATCCCGAATGCAGTTAAGGATGCATTCCAGCAGAGCCCAAACTTTAAGTCTGCTGATGCTCTCTTAAGGTAGGACACCTTCTGCGCTTCAGTACCTGTTTTACATGGACTAGAAATCACAGGAGTAAAAGTAATTTATCCAGCTTATTGTGGGCACCACTCTTTCGACTGCGTTACCCTCAGATCACAACCTGAAGCTCTCCCAGAGGATAAGCAAATTGGCTGTCTTCTAAAATGCCTGCATGCGATGAGAGAAGCGTTCTGGCAGGTACTGCAGAGGGGGACGCAGGTCCTGTTGGGGCTGTGACTCCCTCTCCACGTTACAACATGCTGTAAAAGCAACAAATCAGGGCCCTCGCAAAACATGGCGCCTTGGAAAAATTTCCTGCTTGTCCACCTTTCCTTGCCCTGCAGGGGAGTCATGATTGACTCCCGTATCCCTGATATACGTGACAGTCTGCAGCTCACACCAGCCCTGCCAGCTGACATACCTCTCCTGTGACTGCACGTTCGGCTGCCGTCAAACCCGGAGCCTGCCTTCCCCCACCACCCTGTGCTGTCAGTACCGAGCAAGTTACATTTTTGGAAAGCCTCTCCCTACCATTATTCAATTAATTCTTCATGCACTTTTATTATTTTATTTTTTTTAGCAACATACACCAGACATTTGGAGAGCTGTTGGCTAAAGACATTTAACAGGGAAAACTACTCGGGAATATAAAGATACTGTAAGAAAAGCCATAATGCTAATGCCACATGCAAGTTATATTTGTTTAGCTAAGCTGGAACACTGTCAGCTGAAAACACTAGCTGCTTTCTAAGGGAAAATAGAGCAGTCATTTCACACAATTGAATTGATTCAATATGGTTGTTAAAATACATTAAAGCCGCTTTGCCAATTGACTAATGTCTGGGAGACCCGTTGTCAATTACACTGGTTTGTAAGCATCAAGTACATGAACACAAAACAAACAGAGATAATGCCCTTCGTTATATTTTTCTATGCACTTGACTTCCCGTGCACAATATCTAAAAAACCATACGAGCTGCACTGGTGTAGACCATATGTTTTATTAGTCATAAGTGTCCTGGCTGGTGCATTCAGCTAACAGAATTTTAGCTGTAACAGAGGAAGTAAGGAGACAAAAAAAACCACATTCTTTTGCGTGACCTGCCTGGCATGTGAATTAGGCTCCCCCAGTGTGAGAAAGCTTCCTTTCGCTGGGTTGCCCAAGGCTGTGGGTACATGCGTTTTCCTTTGTACGCGAGTTTTACAGAAACAAAACCTATGCTTCGCAACCTTCACTTCCTATCGCTGACACACTGATAGGCCGAGCGGTTAAGGCACCTTACATTTACCTCCTTTTTGTCTCTGAAGACATCGATCTCCTTTTTGAGCAGTTCAACTCTCTGGAAAGCTTCGAGGCTGGTCACGGCGTACACCAGAACGAAGCCGTCGGCGACAGAGAAATAGTGTTTCGGCAACTCTACGCCCTCCTGCAGACCTCTGGTGTCATAAAGCCGTAACTGTTCCTTCACGCCTCGGTCCGTCTCCACCGACGCCAAATACACGTCTTCCATTGTGGCACCCTCTTCTAAGCCTGTGTTAAAACAAGCAGGGAAGTTCAGCTGGTGCAAGTACGGCACCACTGGAAGAATTACGTGCAGTACAGCAGAGTTTTACCCCACAGTGGCTTTCAATGCGTGCTTTCCAGAGCGACTTGACCGGGACTCGACCTTGCTTGACAGCCCCGGGAAGGGCCGCGTTCACAGGTCACCGCACCAGCTATTTACAATAGCCACGCTGCGCAAATACAACCCTCTAATACACCAGCACGCGATGGTGCCTGTAAAGCTAATCTACTCAACGTGCAGGTTCAGGCCAGGATAAGCTCTGTGGCTCTTCCCCCAGGTTTCCCAAACTCCAGCCACCCAGTACACCAGCTCTGTGCCAAACATGCTGCAAACGG
The DNA here is from genome assembly GCF_000690775.1 of Eurypyga helias. Lineage (NCBI taxonomy): Eukaryota > Metazoa > Chordata > Aves > Eurypygiformes > Eurypygidae > Eurypyga > Eurypyga helias. The sequence goes on along the minus strand of NW_010240075.1, from coordinate 7,836 downwards.
GCCTGCCCAAACATACCCTTTTGGAAGCACAGCCACGGAACGCCAGATCGTCAAGCACTAACGTCTCGAGCCTGCTTCTTTGCTTCATACTGAGCTGGATCGTACGGCAGAAGCGGAAGCCAAAGGACTAACTCTGGAGGTGAGCGTGTATTGGTGGTACAACTAACCAACAAGTGAAACCAAGCCAGAAAGGGAAGGGGATGTTTGCATGCAAGCAAAGTTGCATGCCATATTTACTCAAATACACAGTGAGCTTTTCCCATCCCTTAGGGACTTAAAATGACTCAGGTTTGCTAATAGGAGCAAGCTCGTTTACTGCAAAGTAAGAGCATGCACAAGGTAACAAGCTTTCATATATATTTATCACCTGCTCCATAGTAACTATCGGCATGCTGGCTCTCCTTCCTTCCTCTCCCCACGGTAAATGTGACGTACTTCAAGGCAGCTCACTTTGAACTAATTAAAAAGGGTTGCTTTTTTTTTTTTTTCCAAACCAAACCTGAAAACACACAGGTCACCTTGCCTCCTGGTCCCTTGGATGCAGAAGGTTACGTGCCCCGATGAACTACGTGTAGCATGGCCCAGCACTTTCAGAGCTGGTTTTAAGTATGCCTACAAACCCTCTGCAATCCACCTCTTTTGCCTCCGCTGCACTCCTGCGTACATGAATTGTTTGCCGTTGCAGGGCTACAGTAATAAGCACCGCATTATTCTCTTTGTCTGCCAAAAAGGGACCATATCAGTGCAGTGTTTAAGAACACACGAGGGATTACCCGGCCTGTGAAAATACGGATTTTGCTATATATTCGATGACGCTATTCAAAATACTTCACGGTGACAAACAAGCTAAAGCATTCCACCCACGCTGATGGTTTCCCACGATGTATGCAGCATTCCCGTGCAGGAAAGTGGCACAAGCTGTTCTTTTTGCCCCTCTCTCTGCAGCCTTCCTAGATCAAACCCTTATTAGGTTTGCAACGAATTAATTTCTCTCGCCTCCAAATATAGCCACGATAATGCACGGCAGCCAAACTAAGAGCAGAAGGACAAAGCAAAGGTTAATAAAAAGAGGAAGCGCAAAGGCATCCCGTGTGGTTGAAGAGCGTTTTGAAAGACTGAGGTAGCTAGTAGAGCCCTTTCTGGTATAGCACTGTATTTTTTCTTGCTTTGCTTCGCTGCATTCTCCAGACGGGTCAAGGAAATACCTAGCATCAGGAAACGCTACTTTGGAAAGAAGGACCGAGCCATAAGTACCTCAGTTTTCTTTTTCAAAAGCAATGAACAATGTTGTACAGTTTGTTACTATCTAAACGCTGCACTGTAATTCAACAGTCCTTAACGTACCCACATTCTCCTGTGACAGTCTTTTCATAATGGCCTTAAAAGTCGCAGTGAAAATTAATGTTTTTTAACATCCTACTGGAAAATGAAAAATGAAGAACCGGGTGTGAAATCAGCAGAATAGAGCAACAAATTCTGATGTCGATTGTAGCGGGGGGGGGGAACACTTTGGAGGGGACTGGAATTTATGCAGCAGTAACAGATCCCAGAGGTGAAATTTCACCTCCGTATATTGGGGGAGGGAGTATATGCAAGTAGATTCCTAAGCATCCACAGGTAATTTTTAGACATACCTGTGTCCCTTATTCCAGGCCCTGCTTCCACAGCCCAGACGGCGTGCTAGCCACATCTTGCTGGCAACGACATTCACACTTGTTGTTAGCACCATCCCATTCACGCCCTTTCCCAGTCTCCATCCCAACACAGGCCGGACAAGTTACTGTGCGAGCGGCAGAACTAGTGAGGAAAGCCTGGTGTCCTAGGAACGTGTCTGGTACCACCTCATCCTCCCCATCGCAAGGGCCCCGGTCCTCCTTTCCTTCACCGGCATCCCAAGGCACCCTCCTACCTTTGGGACCAGGGTGGGCAGGGGCAGCTTGTGCCGGGGAGTTACTGCCCGGCAGGCTGCTGCCAGCTCCTGTAGGTTTTCCTTGGAGGACAGCGTTACCGTGGGCCTTTTCTCTCTTTCCTGCTACCCGTTCTCTAAATTTACAGAAACATATTTTGTGAGATCTACTGCTGTGACACAGATGAACGGGCAGATGGAACCAGCTTTCAGGTTCAGAAGCTACAGGGGGAAAGGGGAACTAACAAGGCAGTGAACGTTCACGTGGTTTCTTTAGAAACTGAGGATGAAAACAAGTTAGGGAGGGCAAGGAGGAATAGACAGGAGGTTGATGCTGTTCGTAGCTGGTGCAAGTCCTGGGAGAGGCAGAAAGAGTCTTCATCTATGGTACCCGCTGCAGCCGCAGAGGAACTGCAAGGGGAAGCCTCAGTCGTAAACTGGGTGGTGTTTCAAGCCCTGGTGGTTTCCCAGGGAAAGAAAAGGCTCAATATACTAACGAATACAGCACACTCGGGCTCGACAGGGCAGAGAGATTGCAAATACCAAAATAAAGCAAAATTCCAAGATGGGTGTAATTTCAGAAGTTCCCACGTGACTCTCAAACATAACTGCAGTGCAAATTTTGTGTCTTCTTGTGTATTTTTGAAGATTTCCTGTGTAATCTCTCCTTTAGGAATTTAGCAAAGAGCTCCTGAAGCCTGCTATTCCTTCTGTTTGTAAACTGTGGGATAACAGGCTTAGCCTACTTAGATCTCAAACAACAGCATATCAGAGGATCCCTGACTCAGAGAAGAGCTGGACAGGCCGCAAGAGGAGCTGTTCTATTCAGATTTAGCTGCTAGTTAAGTACTGGTCCCAACGACCAGCAGCCGTGGTTGTGACCCTCAGTTGCATACATTCAGCTCCATTTTCACCTGTTTCTAAAATGCAAAGCTGACTGCAGCTCTGTCAGGAGGCAGCTTTGATTTAAGAAACAAAGATGTAAGAATGCATGATTCCGTTAATTAGCCTCCCCATCTTTGGAGCTGTGAAAGCCAAAGCCCCAAATCCTGCCAGTGACACCAAGTGATGTAAATTCTCTCATTTTGGGTTGTACCACAGTAATATTTGGTGTTTTCATTCCCAGCTAGTAAGATAATTTGAAGTAACTGCTTATGAAGAGCCTGACCATACCAGCTATTTACACAGCCAGGAGGCAGAGATAAGGAAAATCAGGTTTTCTACAGGAAGAGTTCTCATCTCCTTCTGCTGAGCTGATAAGCTTTACCATAGGTTGCGGGGCCAGAGATATTTTACAGGCAGGAGAAAGACTCCTCCCTGCAGCCTCACTGAACAGTAACACTGTTTAAGGAAAGCCACCTACTCTCTTTACAGACGTGTCCTGTGCCAAAATTAAGCCAGCACCCCTCCTGTAAGCTCAGGCCAAGCAGTGCCAGGTACCACAGGCATTTAGTACGACAATCTTCTCCTGCCAGTCAAGGACCCATTTCATGACTGAAGAGAAAAAGCTGGCCCCCCCTTTCTCCAGGAGCCCGACAGAAGGTGGAGGATTTGGACAAACACAACACTGAAGCCACAGAAAGAGCCATCACACCAGGTACCAGGCAACGTACACATACGTGTAAGCCTTAACAATATTTGGCCTGACCTGTGGCAGTACAGCCCTGTGTGACTCGAAGCTAAAGCTGCACCCATTTCAAACACCCCCTTCCAGGCTTTGTCTGACCGCTTGGATCAGTTTAGCCAGGGAGGCTGCCGTGCAATATCTGTGTCCCCTTACGTGGCCCTGACAGCACGTCTCACCTTTTTGCCTTCTCCTTTCTCATCCTAGGGCCCAAGGCAAACAGCCCCTCCTGCAGTTTTAAAGTCTAGCACAAGCCCAGTACCACGCATGACTCGCATGCTCCAGGGACACAGATATGCCTTTTCTGGGGGTATTCCTCCCTCCAGGGTACTTTTTCCTCTTTGACCTCGAGCAATCTCAGTGCCTTGGCAAGCATGCTAGCTGCTGACCATGTCAGCAACAGCAGCACTTGGGGACTTCATCCATGACAAGCCAGGCAGAGCTGAAGGTGCACGTTTTCCTAGGAGGAACACGGCGCAACTGGTTTACAGCACCACCATCAAGCACACCACCGGGAGCGTGGGCTCAAGGCCAAGGGCCTTCTATAGCAGTGTGAAACCTCTAAGGACACGAATCCCTTCCCTGAGAGCAGCTGGGCCACCGCTCCTATCTCCAGGAAAGTCATCAAGAGGCATGTGAGCACTGACAGAGACTTGTGGCTGATTTACACCCCTGTGTCAGTGGCTGGGACACCTCAGGGGATGGCACCAGGCCTTGTGCTGAGCCTACAACCAAGGCTAAGCACGCCTCTTGTCACTGGGAGGAAGATATGGATGCCATCAGGAACGGATTGACTCTGAGCCTTGGTCCAGCAGTTCTCCCCACAGCTCCCCAGCCCTCAGACCGGGCACAGAGCAGCTCCTGACGTCAGTCAGGAAGCACAGGTTTTGAAACAGCTTGTGTCCATTGCTGTACCCGGTGAGCTGCCTTGCTAGTTGGCTCTGAACAGACAGGCTTTCAGCAAACACACTAGTCCTTTTCGCCTCCTGCCAAAAAGGCCAGCAGCCAAGATGTACATGTCAGCTTTCTGGAGCTCACAAGCTTGAGGAAACAAGGATTGAGATTCAGTAATGATGCTTTAAGCATGGAGGGACCACCCCTGCAATGGCAGCACCAGCAGCAAGTCTGTGCAGTTTTAAGCCGCTCAGCTGAAGAGCAATCAAAGTCTCATTATTCCTCAAATCAAAGTCTTGTTATTCCTCAAACTCTGACCCTGCCCAGTGAGACCCTCACAGTGGTGTCTTGCCTCCGCAGTTGGAGGGTTAAATCAACACAGATTGGAGCAGTAGCTAAAGATCTGGGAATTGTTTTCACCAACCCATGCTTCAGACACCCTCTGCCAGAGGTGCTGTGGGCTGAGGAAGACGCGGGGAGGACAGCGACCGTTCGGTGGGACTGGAGAAAAGGCAACGTCCCACTCCATCCCCCAGATGATGAGCCTGCTGGCACACGTGGGTGATACCAAAAGCGCTGGGCTGTGGCCGCTTGTCCCTTGGGGCTGCAGTGGCTCCATACAAGCCTTCTCCTTAAGGTGATCCTGACTCTGCCATATGCCCTCTTTCTCCAAATGTCCTGGGAATAAGATTTGAATAAAATCATTAAAACATGGGAGGCTACCTCCTTCCTTCTCCCCTTTCAGCCCAACTCTGCAATCAGCTGCTCCCTCCCTTACCGTTAGCTCCGAAAAATAAGAGCAGAGCTGCAGGAAAGGAAAACAGATCTTTTTGAGAGAGGAGGAGGAACAGACTGCGCAGTGCGATGGCCGAGCTGGAGCGGAGCGTTCGGGAGCGACAGAGGGACACCTGCAGCTAAACCCTGGGCTCCAGTTATGTCAGACCGTATCCATGACGTTGTATAATCGTGTACATGGCTGGCTCCATAAATAGCTCCTCCGATCAGCAACACCCAAATACCCTTCCTGCCTGGGTCGCTAATAGGAGCTTGGGGCAGGAAGTAATGCAAGGCAATACGATTTAACCTGGCCTTGCTCACGCTGCTCGGGGGCCTCTGACAACCGCCCAGCCCAGCGCAGAGGAGAGGAGAGGCAGGTCAGTAGCAGAGGGAAAAACCTTCAGGTTTTAGAGCTTTCAGGCTGAAAGCTGCACGGGGCTACATGCGTATGTCTCGGTCGGATGCTGGAAACAGATGTTGCTGCAACATTAGAGGAAATCCTCCTTTTAAACAAGGGTATTAGCACGCAGTTCTGTATCACGCTTTGCCAGCAAATTCTTCCCATCCACACATTTTAAAGGCGCAGTGCCTGCAAAGCACCATTCTAGAAATCCTAATGTTTATCTAATAACTCACCCCAACATTTAATTTAGCAGCCCAAGGGAAAGATACAAATGAAGTGGACATCCTCTGTCAAAGAAGTGAGGTTCACCCCTGGTGCCACCCCTTGTTTCAGCATGAGGCAGCAATAATTCATCAGCCTGCTGATCGTTGCCCTTCCTCTAAAAGCCAAGTCATGTGGAAACAGGAGGAAACAAGCCAGCTTTGCCTTCATTCCCTTTCTCAGACATCCCATATTCCTGCCTCAAGTCTGTTTTCCACAGGAGGATTTCTTTGAGAGCCGAGAACCTCGGCCCTTGAAGCTCAGCACAGAAAGTAGGACCTAAAGCTGAGCTGGTTTTCTTTCCAGTGCTGTGATTAAATATTAGACCCAAGCAAAATAAAGCTTTAAGAAGACAGAACAAAAGTCTAAGCAGTTTCTCCGCTCAACATGTGACATCTATTTATTTTTCAAGCATCTACAGCATCTTTCAGGGAATGAGATATTTCTTATGTAAATAGGCACATCGCCTACTTTGTGTGCTTGTTTCTTTTTAAACATTCACATATTTCATAACTGGGAACATCACGGAAAGAGTTCTTTTCCAAGCCTCTTTTAAAAATCATTAAGCAAGGGACTACAAATTTCAGAGATGCAACCAAACCACATTCATTTCCTCCTTCACCTCAGTGCAGTTCGTGGTCTTTGGTTACTGCTTTCTGAGGACCCACACATATTCTGGAAAAGGAAACAATCCCCTCCCTCCCTCCCCCTCCTCCCAAAAAAAAAAAGTAAAAGTATCTCACCAACAGTATGTTTTCCATAGAGAAGCTGCTCCAAAATTGCAGTTTTTCCCACCGAGGCCATTCCACAAACTACCACCTTGTAGCCCTTTCCCATCTTGCCGGGGAGGGCAGAGTCAGCAGGCGAGCCCTGTGCAGATGTGGGGTGTTAGCCTGGCGCGGCGGTGGAGCTCAGTACCGGGCAGAAGCGAAGACCCCCAAAGGCAAAAGGCAAAGCATGAAGCAGCAAGTGACTCGCAGGCACAGCTCCCTCCCAGGCGCTCACCAGCAGCTGATATTTTTAGGGCTAGAGTTTCCTCCCACACCATTTTTGAAGGTTTTAGGCTGCTGGCATTGGTGCCGACACTTGCCTGCTACCTCGCTGCGAGTGCTGGAGCGTGTAAACCCCCTGGGGCAGGAGCTGTGCTTGCTGGCGAGTGTGTGCGCTGCAGAATGTGTGTTATCAGGGCTTCGTGTTTCTGCTGTGGGCCTGATGGTATCTGGCGGTATCAGGATGGCGTCTGGAAACACAACAAAACGGCCGGTCCTTCCCTTGTACTTCATGCACTTCAAGTGTCTAGCTCTTCCAGGTCGGGAGCTGGGAAATACGAGTGTGAAATGCACAGGAAAGGGAGTGCAAAAGCAGGTTTTTAGTCTGTTTGAAATCGGTGTGGATGGGTGGGGGGTTGGTTTTAGCCTCCAGAAGCCAAGGGCAGTTCCCTCTGGCAGTGAGCCCTGGCAGGGCCGCAGCCCCTGACTCTCAGGTTGCTACCTGGAGCATCTGTGAGACCTGGAGGGGCTGGGCAGGGCTGGAGCCCTTAACTCTCAGGTTGCTACCTGGAGCATCTGTGGGACCTGGAGGGGCTGGGCAGGGCTGGAGCCCTTAACTCTCAGGTTGCTACCTGGAGCAGCCTGCGACAAGGTGAGGTGCCTCCCGGGCCCAGCCTGCGACAAGGGGAGCTGGAGTATCCGTGGGACCTGGAGGGGCTGGGCAGGGCCGCGGGACCTAACTCTCAGGTTGCTACCTGGAGCAGCCTGTGACAGGGAGAGCTGGGGAATCCGTGGGACCTGGAGGGGCTGGCGTTGTCCTGCTTCCACTCCAGGTTAGCGGGGGATGCCTCACAAGCCAGGGTGCTCTGCCGAGCACAGAACGGAGAGTCACAGGGGGGCCGGGAAAGCCCATCTTCCGTTTTGACTCCCGGCAGGACCCTACACCCCCGCAGCACACTGGGGACGCTGCCGGGAGCCACGG
>NW_010240074.1:7488-12863 GCF_000690775.1 Eurypyga helias | reverse complement strand
GAGCGCAGGGCTGGTGCCCGAGCCGCGAGCGCAGCGCGGCCGCTGGCGAAGGTTAATTGCCCCCGGGACTCGTTAAACAACTTGGGGAGAGGGTTCCGCCTCCTGAACCGGGACCGTTGTCACGATCAGAGAGCCCAGGGCAAATGGCCATTTCACATTTCTGGTTGCCTTTTTATAGAACCATAGAATCACAGACTGGTTTGGGTTGGAAGGGACCTTAAAGATCATCTAGTTCCAACCCCCCTGCCATGAGCAGGGACACCTTCCATAGATCAGGTTGCTCCAAGCCTCATCCAGCCTGGCCTTGGACACTCCCAGGGATGGGGCATCCACAGCTTCTCTGGGCAACCTGTCCCAGTGCCTCACCACCCTCTCTGTGAAGAATTTCTTCCTGATGTCTAATCTAAACCTCCCTGATTTCAATTTATACCCATTACCCCTTGTCCTGTCACTACAGGCTCTTGTAAAAAGTCCTCTCCCTGTACCCTTGTAGCCCCTTCAGATACTGGAAAGCTGCAATGAGGTCTCCTCGGAGCCTCCTCTTCTCCAGGCTGAACAAGCCCAGTTCTCGCAGCCTTTCATCATAGCAGAGGGGCTCCAGCCCTCTGAGCATCTTCGTGGCCTCCTCTGGACTCGCTCCAAGTGGTCAATATCCTTCTGCTGTTGAGGCTCCACAGCTGGACGCAGCACTCCAGGGGGGTCTCCCCAGAGCAGAGTCCAGGGGCAGAATCCCCTCCCTCGCCCCCCTGGCCACGCTGCTCTGGATACAGCCCAGGACACGGTTGGCCTTCTGGGCTGCCAGCAGGTCAGTCCTTTTTCCTGCAGGACTCAGCATTTGGTGCCTTTTTCTCCTTTTTTTAATCATCTCTGGGGCATAGTCAGGCTAAGCCACAACCGTCCGTTTCCTGGCAACTCCCCATCATTGCATCTGCACGATACTGGGTTATATAAACTGCTGGAATAAAGCTTTTTTAAAAAAAAATTGGTAAAACAGACATTCTTAATTCAAATCTTTCCCCCATCACCTTCAACTGACAGCAGGCCTCACTTTGGTACCCACTCGTGCTGGCAGTGGAGCCCAGCAGCTCACTCAGCCCCTTCTTCCAGCCCCGGAAGTGCATGAAGAGAGCGTGAGTTGTTTTAAAGACTTGGTGTTCCTTTTCCACACAAAGAACTGCTGCAGTTGTCCCAGGGCTATTACAGGGTTGTGAACGGGAGGGCCGATCCGCGAAACCACGTCTGTTTTGGTGTGGTTCACTCTTCGACGTTCCGTGAGGTCTCCCAGTTGGATGGGGTAAGGTGGACGGCCCGATTCTGCTATGGCACCTGAGCGCAGGCAGCAGGAGCTGCGACGGCACCTGCGGAACAGCAGCGACAGCTTAGCGCTTGCACGCTATTTAAATAAAGGCCCTGCTCCAGCGGGGGGGCTTTCTCCGTGGTTACAGCCAGAGAGGATGTGTCTGCACAGCCCATCAGCTGCTGACTGAGCCTGTTGGTGTGCTGGAACTGCCATCACCGCAGCAAATTCTCCCCTGTGTCTCTGGTCCTGCTGCCATCTTCTCACGCGTACGCTGCTACGCACGACTGCAGAGAGGCTCGGGACCGAACTCATTTCTCTTCAGAGTACTTCAGCAAGCGAGGGCGCTTAAGGAGTGGAAATAAACAACAAAACTATGTGTTCTCTGCTTGCAAATTAACCTGCTTTGTGACTCCAGACTTGGCGTAAAACAGATAGAGCCAAGCCATCGAGGCGGCTCAGACTACGTGGAATTTATAGGGCGACTGTAATAGCAACCTACTCTTGCTTACTCCCTTATGTTCTTACTGCCTTTCATGTAATAATGATATCAGCTTACAGCTTGGCACAGGAGGATTAAAGGTTTTTTCTTTCCCTAAAATACTATTTTTAGTTTCTAATTACTGATTAAGAACATCAGGGTGCAATCTTTCCAGCATCTTTCCCATACGCTCAGGGCTCCGCACTCGTCATGCTGCAGCGCGCGAGGTCTGCCATCAGATAAACCAACAGTAGCAATGTGGGCGCTGAGAAACCAAGCCAGCACCTGCTTACTCGGGTTTCTTCCCCAATAGCTGCACTACAGGCTCTTCTCTAACTTCTGATTGAAGAAAACTGCTAAAATCACTGGTTTGATAGATTAAATATGATAGATTAAATATGACTTCCACAATATTCACATTTCTTCCTCCCCTCCACAGAGGTTTCGTAGTTTAGTTCAAATAAATTACAACTAAGCGGTGATAAGTGTCTGCCCTGAACTGGGACACAAATTACTGGGGTTCATTTCAGCATCCTCCTAAGAAAATAAATACAGAGAGACTTGGAATATAGGGTATCTACCTATTTGACCCCCAAAATACTTCCTTTCTTGTTGTTTTGGTCCATCCCTTACTTAAATAAATCTTTTAAGTACCAACTGCCAGGGAAGGCAAATGGGTAGGGAGCTGATTACTAATGTTTTTTTCTCTTTGGTGCAGAAAATTATCTATAATTACACACTGGAGCAGTAAGCACTCGCTGAAGGACATTCTTCATCGGCCAGAACTGATGAACATGTACAGTAAGTCCCAGCCAGGTTACCGTCTGTGTCTAGGGAACCCTCAGATCCCGGAAGGCAGGGATCTTTTCCTTTTGAAACTGTTTAGAAAATGAGTGTGACAACATTGTTGTTGTACTTTCAGAGCTGGAACCCAAATGGTGGTCCCCCACTGTGGTGTTTTCATGTAAACACACCTCAGGTTTTGTCAGGGCTGGCATTTCAGCTGAGGTAATGCACAGTAAAAGCACTACACGCCGTGAAAGCAGTACATCACAGGGTAACGCAGGAACTTTACAGACCCCACTGAAAACCTCGTTCCTTTTGAAAACCCAAAACAGAGCGACCCCTTTCTCAGCAGCTATAAGGCGACTGCAGAGCAATTACAGGACAAACCAAAAGGGTACAAAAAAGCCAGAGAAATAGCAACTTAAAGCCGTATGTCCAGTGCCTCGTTATAAAAGGTGCACAATGTCTGGAGAGTCAGTGCCCTGCAAACAGCAGCATCCACTGTTTAAAAATAATATAAATAAAATGCAGGCCCTTACTCTTTGCTCATTAATGTAAATATACAGAGACATAAAGGTTACAATAGTCCAGAGGCATGGACACGTCGTTATTGTGCCCAAAGGTGTTTCAGATTATGCTCCTGGAGAGAAGGAGCCCCTCTGCCATGGGGACAGGCTGGGGGGGTTGGGGGGGTCAGCCTGGAGAAGAGAAGGCTCCAGGGAGACCTTAGAGCCCCTTCCAGTGCCTGGGGAGCTACAAGGAAGCTAGGGGGGACTTTTTCCAAGGGCAGGGAGTGACAGGACAAGGGGTAACGCGTTTAAATTGAAAGAGGGAGATTGAGGTGGGACAGCAGGAAGGAATTCTTCCCACAGAGGGTGGGGAGGCACTGGAACAGGCTGCCCAGAGAAGCTGTGGATGCGCCATCCTTGGGAGTGTCCAAGGCCAGGCTGGATGAGGCGTGGAGCAACCTGGTCTATGGAAGGTGTCCCCGCCCATGGCAGGGGGGGTGGAACTCGATGATCTTTCAGGCCCCTTCCAACCCAAACCATTCTAACATGAAATCTCTCTTATGAAATATAGACCAGAACCAAACACACATCTGGGTGGGTGGGCTTTGGGTTAGTGTTTTTTAACAATGCAGAAGTAAAGGTCCATGTTAATTAATCAGTCCATGAATATGAAAGGAACACCTAGCTATGTGCTCAAGAGGAGCATTAGAGCTGTTCACTCACCAAGAAGTGACATCGGTAGTAATTCTGAGAACAAACCAGCTGAAAACCAGCCCAGTGAGCCAAAGCCACACAGCAAGCCCGAAGGCCGAGCTGAGAGTCAGAATTCTCACTTTCTGCTTCATCCACCGTTCAGCACGGCCTTTTCTTAACAACAGGTCACAACTGCCTGGGTGAATAGTTACCCTGTTGCTCAGGTTGCTCTATTTTTGTTGATTTGTCCAACATATTTTCCTGCTCCCAACTTTCTCACCATGCAGTACGCACATTATTCAGCCTCCCGTCCTTTGAAGGAGCAGAAGAGTTGCTGCTGAAGCCAACAATAGCCAAGTCTCTGCATCATGGGCAGGATGTTGCTGTAAAGGTTACAGAATTGACTTCTCGGTGACTAGACCTAGAGCCGAGAGTACAGGAGAGCTGACCTTGGAAAATTTATCTCATCCTGTTTGGAGTCACACAGGATCATTTGCCAAATCTCTTAATATAAAATATTTCACGTCATGGATTGACAAAGTTCCTTTCTTACCCTTCCTTCCGTCCACACCAAATCCGATAAGTGACTGCTCTCTTCTCGACGGGAGAAAGCTCAGAGGATGAAGATCCGGTCACTTTACGTGCTAAGGACACAAGTCCCAGTTTTTTACTGTTGAAACAGGAAACACTGTCAGATCCTTCTGGAGAATTCTATTGTTACATTAGCAAATACAACCTTTGCCAAGGTGAAAATGGCAGAGGGCATCTCTCTGCCACACGCAGTTCAAAGAACGGGAGATGAAGGATGCAAAGGAAATCTCAACCCTCCACGGCCCACTGCAGCACCGCCTCGCTTGATCTTTTTTTGTCCAATTTCTGGTTTTGTCCAGTTTTGATTTTTGGATCTCACACAGGCAGATACAATATTGGACTTACTTTCCATTTCTTGTTCAGAGCATTTTTTATTCCAATTCAGCATCAAACTTTTCAACTCGAAAGAACCTAGGTTTTTCCTCACTGCTACAAGAACCACGCAACAGTCAGCGTTCCCAATGCGTGTCTGGCACACAGGGCCCAGCTGTGGGACAGCCACATCTGGCCTTCGGTCCCCTCCAGCCTCCTCACCCACCGTTCTTTCCGACAGCTTCTCCAGGTACACCCAAGCCAACCCCACAGCCATTAGCCCAGCGTACTCCGCCGCTGCCAGGCAGGCTGTTCTCCATCAGCAGCCACGTGCGAGCTAGCGGCCGCAGCAGCGTCACCAACACGTAGCGTGGGCACGCGCCACGCTCCAGGTGACCAACTGGCTACACCAGTTCTAATCTGCGGCTCACCACCCCCACTCCCCCCTTTCCTCATTTCTGTTTCTTTATACTAACGCTCGGTGTTGCTGATCGCCGCTGCCAGGCAGGCTGTTCTCCATCAGCAGCCACGTGCGAGCTAGCGGCCGCAGCAGCGTCACCAACACGTAGCGTGGGCACGCGCCACGCTCCAGGTGACCAACTGGCTACACCAGTTCTAATCTGCGGCTCACCACCCCCACTCCCCCCTTTCCTCATTTCTGTTTCTTTATACTAACGCTCGGTGTTGCTGATCGAGTTTGAGGGAA
>NW_010240074.1:0-7470 GCF_000690775.1 Eurypyga helias | reverse complement strand
CCACACCGCTTTATCTCACTGTATTTTGAAGGATGAAGAACTTCTAGTTCCCTTTTGATAACCGGTTTGTGCTGTAGCTGGGAGACACACCCTTTCTTTGTAAATGTTAAAATCAGGCATATCTGATCCATTATTCACTAGCTGCTGCTGCTTCCCATCTCCTGTGAGGAGGCAGGGCTCGTGCCAGACATGTCACGGTGGTGTCATGTGACAGGTGGTATTGATCGAGCCAAACCGGGTTTTAATGTCACTCCCGTTCAGAGGGAACAGAGGGTGAGCGCACACCAAGCCTCCGCAACGTGGCACGCGAGGACAAGAGCTACCAGCCAGCCCCACGCTGGGCTGTGGGCCTCTGGACTGGCACCCGCACTCTGCTGCAGACCAAGGAATTGGGGTCTTTTTTTCTGCTCCTATTTGCTATATTACCACAGTTTAAGTTCTTTTCACGATTATATTGTTAATTGTAAGCCTTTGCCTCTCAGGTTTCTGTTCAGGTTTACAGGAGAGTCGATGAGAACAGAGGTGACTTGCCCGCTGACGGTGAAACGTCGGGAGCAGAAGCCTGGAGTGTCCACTCCATAGAATCATAGAATGGTTTGGGTTGGAAGGGACCTTAAAGATCATCTAGTTCCAACCCCCCTGCCATGGGCAGGGACACCTTCCATAGACCAGGTTGCTCCAAGCCTCATCCAGCCTGGCCTTGAAGACATCCAGGGATGGGGCATCCACATCTCTGGGCAACCTGTTCCAGTGCCTCCCCACCCTCTCTGCGAAGAATTTCTTCCTGATATCTAATCTAAACCTCCCTGATTTCAATTTGTACCCGTTACCCCTTGTCCTGTCACTACAGGCTCTTGTGAAAAGTCCTCTCACCGCACCCTTGTAGGCCCCCTTCAGATACTTGTAGGCCCATCCTTTGCACCTTTTAAAAGATCCCTCCTTTCGGCAGGACAGCTGCTGGTTGCAGGTTTTGGAAAGCTGCTCACAGCCTGTGAAGTCTGATACACACAGCCTTTGTAAAGCAAAGCCTGGGGAACATATGCCCAAAACAACCAATGTCACCCCGCCACAGGAGCCATCGGATAGCGTTCTGCCTCTGCCAGTCACGCATTCTCACCGACAGCCTGTCCACTGCTAAAAAACCCTTCAAAAGAGCAAATTGATTGAGGACATGACAAAGTATTACAATGTAAAGAGTGTCTGTCACCAAGGATGTTGGCCACAACAGCTTGGACTGACTCACAGTTACATGGCTGCGGGGCTCTGAAACGGTGCCTTCGCTGGCCCAACATGACCCAAGTCTCCAAAAGATTTTTTTTTTTTTTTTTTTTTAACTTGCTCTTTGGCAGTAGGTAGTCTGCCAAGAAGCCAACCAAGGCCCAGCCCTATGCCTGATAAACATCTCTCCATGTCGGTTTCCCAAGCTTTTGGGAAAGTTAAGCAATTCTCACTTCACAATGTTTGCAACTCGCACAGAAAGCTATTTCTGTATATAACATTATTCTGCAGAGAGCAGCATGTCAGAGCCCCACGCTCTGCAAAGGAGCTGAGGGCTGAAGTAGCAGATCATATAAACACCCCCCATACATCAGTCAAAACCAAAAGCTGTCACTCCATCTAAGAAATGTCACAAAGCTTTGAGTCTTTAAATACCGCTGGAACCGATCCTCAGAGTGGTTTGAATGACTGTAATTACTAAGTGAACCCAAGGAAAGCAAAGCCTGCGACCAGCAACGGACAGAACAGCCATCGTGCGCAGGGAGACTGCTGGCCACTGAGGCAATGAATCTGTTTGCCGGGGCAGAAGGTAACAAACATTCTTCCGCCAGGTCAGAGGTAGGCAGCAGCTGGGCGCAGCGCTGGAGGCACTGTGCTCAACGTGCCATCGCCCTGACAGAATCACAGAATCATGGAACGGTTTGGGTTGGAAGGGACCTTAAAGACCATCCAGTTCCAACCCCCCTGCCATGGGCAGGGACACCTTCCACTAGACCAGGTTGCTCCAAGCCTCATCCAGCCTGGCCTTGAAGACATCCAGGGATGGGGCATCCACAGCTTCTCTGGGCAACCTGGACAGGGTTCAGTCTCCGCTCTGGCAGTTCATCCTTCAAAATAACGAACACCCACAAAACGTCAACAGTTAAGTAGCACGTGTTCCTGAACTGATTTCCTAGCAGGTTCCCTGGTAAAGGAATTGACTCAGAGGGGTGGGTATTTTCTCCGGGGCAAGCCATCATTCCCTTTCATGTCTTTTCACTGAAGTGCCAAAAAGTTTAGCCAACACATGGCTGATGGCAAAATTCAGCTCTAAACCTGCTGGCAATGATGCACCAGGTCTTTTGCAAGCTGGAAAAATGATTATTTCAAGTAATAAAGGGGAAAGTGTTCTAGACGAGGAAGCATTAGTGTATCGTTCCAGTATCGCACACACAAACCACTCCTGCACTACCATTTAACCTCCAAGAGCTCAGCACAGAAACGCCTGCAGGGAACGCAGTAAACAGCGAGAATTAAAAACTAGTTTGGTGACCCAGTGTCCACTAATGAAGTGCAGGGAAATGGCAAATGTTACAGTTTCAGGAGAAGTAGAAATGTCCATAAATGCATTGTTACAACTGTAAAGGTCAAGGTAAGTGAAAAGTCTGCTGGAACATCCTGAGCATACTGGGAAGAAAAAGCTGTGCTTGAGAGCATCATCTCTCATTTGATAAACCCCAGTGAGTGGCTGAATTGCAGCCATCCTCTTAAATGAGCAGAAATACTTCATGTAAAAAACTTGAACAGCCTTCATTAACACAGCTGCTGGTGCAAAGAGCCACTGGGAAACAGCCTGCAGCCTCGGGCTGCCTTGGAGCAGCAGTCGGATCCGCACAAGAACACAGCAGTTGTGACAAACAGCTCTCCCCCCGCCTTGCTCTCAGCCAGGCTGGGGGGCAGACAGCCGCAGGCCCCCAGCACCCCAGCCAGCGGGTCAAAGCCCGATGGGACAGGCAGGAGCACGCCTGGGGCCACCTGCAGCTGCTCCCTTCCTCCCTCCCCCGGAACACTGTTCACACCTGAACACCAACGCCTGCAAGACTCCAGAAGCGACACGCTTTGCTTTCAGCTTATCACAAGCACTTAAAAGCAGCTCTCGCACTGTCACTGCAAACCCGGCTTTACTGCAGGCTCTGATTTTTCCAGCAGTAGCAGTGGTTTTAAAATACTCATTCTACTCTGTTTCACTTCTGCTTTACTGTAGTGGCCTCTTACGAAGACAGGCTTGATGAAGACTCTTGACCAGAATAACTTGTCTCAAAGTTATTTTTTTTATTATTATTATTTCTGTCTTGAAGACACCAGCTTCCTCTGCCCCCATCTTGGAGTGAACAAGTGTTTGCACAGGTGAGGTCTGTACCATCTGGAGAGGACTGCGTGTACAGGTCTCTGGTGCCAGGGTCACAGTGTTTTCTTGATGCAACAGCATCAGCATAACAATGAGTGAGAACATTTGCGCATACAAAAAGGGAAGCAAACATTGCGACAGGCAGCGACTTCAGCCCTTCTCTAAGTCTGAACTGCAGAAGACTGCAAAGTCCAAAGTCCCAAATACCCATCTGGGAACGAGGTGAGTCTGAGAATAGTTTTACCTGTTGATACTCTGAATCTGAGCCTGGGGAGCAACTCAATGGCAGCATTCTCCTCCTACACCCTACAGCTGTGTATATACATAACTCCGTGATTAAATATCCTGTTGGCAGCAAGGCCCGGCTGCAGGAAAGCTGCAAAGACAGGAAAAGCTGTAAGACTTCAACTGTTACTCCGATTTGTGTTGAGCAAATGCCTTTACAAGCTGTAACGTTTGCAGGTTAAACCCGGACTGTATCTACCTGCTAAGGAGCCTGGTGGCAGCTCAGCCTAACTTGCCAGCTTTATCCTGGTTCTCCCCTCAAAAGGTAACAGTATTAGCTATGTAAAACCAGAACCCAAGTATCCAGGTGTAGAAAGCCTTTCCCGTGAAACCCTTCACTGAATCCAGATTGCACAAGACAGACATGCAAGTTTAGGCCTCGGACAGCCTCTTTAAGGGCATGATGGGTGGCAAAGAAATTTCTTGCTGACAGTTATCACAGCAGCTGAGCTTTCCAACTGACTCTGGCACTTCAGTCACTTTAGTTTGGGGAAAATTCTGATAAAGAGAATCATGCTGATGAATATAAAACAAACTACAATTAACATTATCCATAACAGCCAGTTGACCGATTTCTTCGCGTGCTGTTCAAGGCGGTCGGATTCATCCTTGAGCTTCTCAAAGTTCTGGTCTGCCATCCTGAGAGAATGTGACAGCGTCTGGGGAGCAAAGAGAATAACGGGTTTCAAATTCGGATTTGAAAGCTCTGAGCACAATTTCTTCCAACCGGGAACAGGTTCAGTCACACTCTGGAAGCAAACAGGTACTGCCACCAAGTCTCCCTACTCGTTATAGGTATGGTATTTAACACATGAGCACTTGGACCTTCTGGGCTACAACACTGAGAGGTTCGCACTTGAGCATCGCTACCTGGTTGTCTTGTTTTATCACATTCTGGGCAGCCAGAGTGTTGTTTTTGAGACTGCGAGCCAAGCTTAGCATTTCTTCAGCTAACTTCTCCTGCATGTCCTGATGGTGCTGTAACACAGCATCCAGCTCGACTGCTGACTGCTTCTCATCAGATGCAAGGCCTCTGCAAGAGGATAAGGGAAAAAAACAACTGGGATTTGTGGGCTGACCTCCCAAGGCCTCCCCAGACTCTGCAACTCTGACAAGCCAACAGGAACAGTCAAACCAGCTGAAGACACAATATTTATGGAATTTCACCCAAATGGAAGTACACCTGTGGTTTAAAGGTCGTTGGAAAAGCAGTTCCCAAAACACTGAGGATCAGAATGAGAAATTTTGACTTACTTCCTCTTCCTTACGTTTAACTCCTCAGAATCTGGAAAAAGAATTAAATTGGTGTTTTAGCATGTTATCAATTCCCCTGCAATCATGGGCTGAAGAAACAAGTTTTCTGCAAGGGATTTTCAGATGTCCAAATCCTACTTGGCCCCCTACCCCAGGGAATATGGATTTCAAATGCCTACCTGCTTTCCACCAGGAAAAGACAACAGCTAACATCACACATCAAACGCTTGGTGGAGAGAAAAAACAGATGAATCATGTCCCTGAGGGCATGGTTTAAGTCCGTGTCTTGGTGTTCTCTTTCAGGACACGTTAGATTGGCCCAGCTCCAGCCACTGTAACAGTAGCTATGGAAACCGCAAATTAGTTCCTACCAGTTCCCTACATGAATAACATGGCTGTGTATTTAAGAGGAATTGAACAACGCCTACGCTAAGCACCTAAAATCGCACAATTTGCTCAGAGCAGAAGAGAACAGGAGCAGCAATAAAGGTAAATTGTCCTTGCAAATTCTGTAATTAGAATGTCTGTTTCTGTATGAATTCTAGAAAAATGGGTTCCTGCAAGTCACTGCTACCATACTGATAACAACACTTAGGCTTTCATCTGCAGGGATTTTCGCTGTGTTGGTTTTTAAAACCTGCTGTCTTGAGAAGTAGTCTGCTACTAAATGAAAAGCACACTTTGGCCAGTCTCTAATACCTGACCTTCCTCTTCCTCTCCCTGTAAGACTTGGGTTCACTAGAGTTAGAGAAAAAAACAGATTCAACTCACCATCGACAGCCAGGGGGTCCTGGGAGGCAGGAAGAAAAGAGAAGATTACAAAGGATTACAAAGACAATCCTCCAGGGCTAGCACAGTCCCAGTATTTAGACTGTCCAAACCAGGAAAGGGTAACCCTCCCGCCAGCGTGGGACACATCTGAGATGCAGCCACCAAAGGCAGCTGAATGCCAACAAAAGACAATCTATAAACCAGCAGTAAAGAAGCAGCAGCGCCAAAACATACTGTGCCAAGCAGCTCACTCCTCATCTTGCCTGTGCAACGAGCCTTTGTTTGCAGATGAACGATTTTAGTAGCTGGGGTTCTCTCCTTGGTTGTGGTAGGGGTACGTCCAGGGGCCAAGAACTGGTTTGCCAGAGCCTTTTCAGTTGATGAAGCCTGTGAGTAGGAAGAAGCAATGAAAAGCCATGATTATCACACTCTACAGTGCAAGACCACCTGGATGTGTGACCAACATGGGTGCAGGCAGCACTTCCGCAGCTGCTTCCCACAGAACAGCAAAGTCAGGCTGACCCGCAGCGCTGACTGCGCCCGCGCGAGCTGCGGTACAGCTTATCGGCACTTCATAGCTCGCCGGGTGCGTGTGGTACCGTCCAAGAGAGGCATTGGGCCTGAAGGACAGTACCTACCTGCTGTAACTCATGGCAGAGAAGGGAGAAGCAAGTAGGCAGGATGTGCTTTGCTTTTGAAAAGGAGGAAAGGAGTTTCAGATTTCATACAGTACTCCCTTTTAACAAAATAAAGAATACATTTCATGTTTTTACAAGGACTGCCTGATAAAATTTTAACAAGAGTAATTTTCAGACATAAGATAAAGGCAAACATAGGAATGAAGGAACGAGATGAACATAAGCAGAGAATCCTTAAGCCTTTTCAAGCTGAGCCAGTAGAACTTACCAATTTTTCAGCTTCTAACAGTCCCTTTAGGAAGTCCACTTTGCGAGAGTATTCATTCAGCAGTTCTGGGGCAGGCTTGCTATTGGAATGGAAAGATAATAACATGAAACCCAGAAGTTATCAGTATTTTCTGCTGGTTAGAATCATAGAATCACAGAATGGTTTGGGTTGGAAGGAACCTTAAAGATCATCTAGTTCCAACCCCCCTGCCATGGGCAGGGACACCTTCCATAGACCAGGTTGCTCCAAGCCTCATCCAGCCTGGCCTTGAAGACATCCAGGGATGGGGCATCCACAGCTTCTCTGGGCAACCTGTCCCAGTGCCTCCCCACCCTCTCTGTGAAGAATTTCTTCCTGATATCTAATCTAAACCTCCCTGATTTCAATTTATACCCATTCCCCCTTGTCCTATCACTACAGGCTCTGGTTAAAAGTCCTCTCCCAGCCCCCTTGTAGCCCCTTCAGATACTGGAAAGCTGCAATGAGGTCTCCTCGGAGCCTCCTCTTCTCCAGGCTGAACAAGCCCAACTCTCGCAGCCTTTCATCATAGCAGAGGTGCTCCAGCCCTCTGAGCATCTTCGTGGCCTCCTCTGGACTCGCTCCAAGTGGTCAATATCCTGCCGATGCTGAGGGCTCCACAGCTGGACGCAGGTGTTAGGTGACTTTCCAAATAAAATAAGCCGCTACCTAGTTTGTCAAAGAAGGTCTTTTCACAGAAGCAGCCTCAGGCTAGGAACACGCTTACAACCCCCTGCAAATGACCTTTTCCAAGGCACGGTGGGTACTGACAGCTCGGGGCCGAGGCTGCCACGAGGGAACAGTGTCCGAAGACAGGCCAGGGCTGCGCAGGTCCCCGGAGGGCTGTGCCC
>NW_010240073.1:630-2840 GCF_000690775.1 Eurypyga helias | reverse complement strand
GCGGCCGCGCAGCGCCCAGCCGCTCCCTGCCGGTGCGAGCCTGGCGTCTGCCTTCTCTGCGAGAAACGCGAATGACGGAACGCTTGTTTGGTAGTTAAGGAAAATGGGTACCCGGCTCCTTTAAAGGTCCCCTGACAGAGAAGGGGGTGGAGAAGAGCGAAGACTGGTGTCTTTTTAACCTTGCTGAAGGACGCAGCAGTATTTATTGACGTATGCAAATAACCAGGGGGAGGAGGTGGAGGAGGAGGAGGGTGCTTGGAAAAACAGGAACCAGAATCAGTTTCTCATTGCAGGGTGAGAGCTCTGAGTTCCGGTGTAAGAGAAAAGAGACGTGGCGAAATTGCTGTATATCTCTGCCCTATAAGCACATCTCTCATTTAGACTGAAGGGAAACAAGGCATCAAAAAGGGTGAAGCATCTTAAAAAATATTTTAAAGGCAATCTAGCACGATCAAAGGTTACAGATTCCTAAATGGAGGGAGGGGGGGTGTGGGGTGTGGGGGAAGATTACGGCTTTGCCTTGCAACTTGCTGTAGCATAGCACTAGCAATAGAACGAGATTTTTGGCCGGCAAATGATGAAAACGGCCTGGTTTGTGGTATGAATGACAATGTTAATAATCTGTCTTTGTGGTTTTTTCCCCTACTGTTTCAGCTGCGCAAACCATGCAGGATGATTTACTGATGGACAAAAGCAAAGCCCAGCCCCAGCAGCAGCGGCAGCAGCAGCAGCAGCAAGATCCAAACTCAGCAGAAGCCCCCTCTACGCCCATCTCGTCGGAAACACCTAAACCAGAAGACAACAGTTCAGTGACTAGTATCGGCACATCGGCTCCTTCCCAAAATAGCAAGGAGAAGATGCAGATGGAGTCTCCCATTTTGCCTGGCTTGAGCTTTCACCAGCCTCAACAAGAACCTGCAGCCGGCACCTCCTTATCTCCCTCCTTTGGCAGCACCTGGTCTACAGGGACCACAAACGCGGTGGATGATAGCTTTTTCCAAGGGATTACTCCAGTCAATGGGACAATGCTTTTCCAGAATTTTCCACACCATGTCAACCCTGTATTTGGTGGCACTTTCTCGCCTCAGATTGGCCTAGCTCAGACTCAACACCACCAACATCAGCAGCAGCAGCAGCAAGCTCAGCAGCAGCAGCAGCGGAGGTCACCTGTAAGCCCTAATCAGGCACCTTTCGCCCAGAGAAATGCTGCTTACAGCCATCAGCCCATCATGACCAGCAAACCGTCTTCCTCCTCTGCCTCCTCTTCTTCCTCCTCTAGCTGGAATAACCATCAAAACGCGGCTTGGAGTACACCTTCCAACCCTTGGGGTGGGCTGCAGGCTGGTAGGGACCCTCGAAGGGCAGTTGGAGTGGGGGTCGGCGTGGGAGTGGGGGTCGGTGTACCCTCCCCCCTCAATCCCATTTCACCCCTTAAAAAACCATTCTCCAGCAATGTCATTGCCCCTCCGAAGTTCCCACGGGCTGCACCCTTAACCCCCAAATCCTGGATGGAAGACAACGCATTCAGGACGGACAATGGCAACAATCTGTTGCCTTTTCAGGTAAATGTCTACATGGTGCTTTATTATTATTATAATTATTATTATGGTGACAGCTATCATGGAGTTGTGTTTTTTGCAGGGGTGTATTTCACATTATTGTTCTGTCTGAGAGGCATCTCCATAACTCCTATTTGCATCGAACAGTCACCTTATAGGAGAGAAATGGGCTCAGTCCTAGGGGTGCATACACAGAGATGCCAAAGTCTGCGTTAAGGTTTACAGTCTTATTTTTTTGTGTAACTTATTCTTAAATGTGACAGAGCTTTTTGGTTTCTTTGTTGGCATTGGGGTTTTTTTTAGCATCGGAAAGGTAGTAGCCTTTCTTCACGAAGAACAGGTTTGCCAGACTACGTTCTTCTGGTGCTGCATGTTATAATGCTTTTTTTTATGTTCTCCCATATGTGAGAAACAGGAGACATTAAAATTGCTGGCTTCAGTTTTCTAACTGGCATGTTAATTTTAACCAAAGCTGCTTCTTGACCTGAAATCCGGTTAATTATTTTATCACCACTGAAATAACTAATTATCCTTATGCTGTGGTAGGATTTAACGGGGAGTCTGTTTGCATAAGGTGTACCTATGAAAAGCTGTATGTGTCTGATTTGTACGCCCTGCTGTTATATTCACAGTGGACGTTTTGAATACATC
>NW_010240073.1:0-605 GCF_000690775.1 Eurypyga helias | reverse complement strand
GTCCTTTCCAGTAAGGAAATGCCTAATACAATTGACGTGATTTAGAAATGGCAGGGAGGTATTGTATAAAATAAACCATTTTATGCTGTTCAAAATACTTGCAGAGAAAATAGACAATAGGACACGACCTTCAGAGCCATATTGCAATGGAGTCTATTTACTAGCTACATAGCTCTGAAATATTTAAAGCTGCAGTGCCCTTCGCTGTTTTTTTAATCTATGACGACAAAGCAGATCAATTGCAACTGAAACTGGGCCACATAGAAGATTTGCAATTTTAATGCAGAATGAAACCTGTCATGGTGTGAAATCCTTTTTAAGTTGAAGAGAGCAGAGCATGCACTTGCGGTTATATCTATACAAGGTGAAGTGAATCTCAAATTTCTTCTAGGTTAGCTTTTTTAGTCTTGGGCAAATAGAAATTTTCTGGTTTGAAATACAGTGAAATCATTCATATGTACTTTCTCTTTAGATAATCGCTTTCTCAACAAAGTGTGAACTCTCAAACATTTTTAGCTTACCAGGATGGTAAGAATAGCATCTAGATTGACACTTAGTATTAGAAACCAAGTAAAATAAACTCAACACCGCCCCACCCCTGCCCC
>NW_010240072.1:0-11556 GCF_000690775.1 Eurypyga helias | reverse complement strand
ACAGAAGCCATCCCTGTAGCCCCTCGGCTACCCAAACCTTGCCAAGCAAACCCAATACACCATGAATCTCCTGCTGCCTAGAGGCATGTTAGCAGTAAACCCATCTTCCCAAGCTTCTGGAAGGACAAACAACGTGTTAGTGGCAAACTCTAAACGAGGGAAAAGCTCTGTGCTTACTTAAACATGGCAGGACCAGTTTTCCCCATTTGTTATGGGCAATGACAACTTCTTGAAGACGGTGTGTAATTAGCAGGGTAGTCAGGCACTCCATCTAACGGCTTACATGAGCATGCCAGACACCACAAAACCTCAAGGCATGAAGGGTCCAGATTTAACAGCTTGAAACTGACGTTTAGTCAGCGAGTCTACAAATGAAAAGCTGCGTTAGATGGCTGTGCCTGGATGTACAGGTCCCAGCAAACGGAAGGAAGATGTGAACTACTCCACAGTGACAGACCACGTGCAATGAGCAACTCGCAGTAGTTTCTTCCCAGTAACTGACAGTAATTTAGCCATGGAGTCGACTTGCATTTCTCTGTCTTTCAGTGAAATAGTTTCCTCAAAAAAATGTATTTCTGTGATTTTATTAGACTTTCAGTACCTTCTTCTCACCTTATCAGGGATATGGGATTGCCCTGAGTAGCATCCTGGGACAACACAAGATAAACCCAAGAAACATCAGGCACTTGGTAGGGGACAGAGGGTGGAGAGCAAGGTATGGCAACTCCGGTTTGAGGATAAGGAGCTGATTGATGCTCCAGTCTCACTTGCAGGTGCTGACATCAACCTCAAGCCCTGCTGATTTTCTCTAGTTTCAAGTCCTCACATGAGGAAAACAAACAACCCACTCAGAAAACCCCGGGCCAGCATTTTCAGATCATGATGGCTCTTAAATCAGAGAAATAGCACTGGGGTTTATAGCCATCCCAAAGGTACGGCAATACCTGTACAGTAACAGTTGTGTAAACCATGTGCACGAAGTACAAATTCATAGATGGATCCATAGCCTTGTGGGCAATCCTGAAGTCCAAATATCTAACTCCAGCCTCAAGTTGCTCTGTCACAGTCAGTACCTAAAAAGTGAAACAGACGACAAAGGTCCTGAGAGTGTGGAAGGGATTTGCTTCTTTCATTTAGGAAGCCAAAAGAGGTGTACAAAGTTAGCCCTATGACATTTTTCACAGGTCTTTCATCTTCAAAATAGCACTGTATGGCACCAACTTACACCTTTGAATTATTTTACTCTCTGACAAGAGGGATACCAATTTCCCTATGGCATATACTGCAGGTACAGATTAGATTAGTCTCAGACCTCTGCCCTTGTTGAGTTCTGAAAGTTAAAGATCCATTAACCTGTGCATAAATACACAACTGCCCTTCACAAGCCTGTTCGTATGAACAAAAATTGCAGGATCAGCACCTTAGAAATGCTGTATTTATTTTATTAGATCAAAGACTTTGTCGGTTGTCTCTGTGGAGCTCACACATCCCCAACAGAAGGAAAAACAAAAATAGAAGAAAGTACTGGCTACTGTTCTTTTTCAGGATAAAGCCTCTTTAAAAGTTTGAATTAACCTGCAGAAGTCCCACAAAACAGAGATCCTCCTCTATTTTCACTTTCCCTTGGACCTCTCCTGCTGGATTTGAAGGCTGAATGGAACAAGTAATAAAGCTGAATTTCTGGGCCAGAAAGTCCCAAATGATGTTTCTCTTATCTATATTAAGGCTCTCTCTGCATAACAAAGTAGAATCAATTTAATTAAATATGTTTAAACATTGATCTGTCTAGTTCAACCTGCTACAGGCAACTTCTAGGTTTCAGGAAGAACACACTGTACAGATTTAAATCAGAAAGGATTCAACAAAAGCTAAATTAATACAAGGTGTTGCTCCCAAATAACCACATTCATAGCTTTCGGGCCAAAACAGAGCTGAAGACACATGGCAGGATGCTCACCCTACCAAGCTTCAACCACCTAGCTTTCTGTTCTCAGGACAGGAATTCAACCTCCCCAGGCTGTGCCAAGCCACGGGGCTGGGGAGCAGCCCAAGCCACGTGCCCCAGGGTGCAGGTGGGGCGGTGGCTTGGGCCAACAGGTCCCTCTGTGCCTGCTTAGTCTGCACCAGGCTGGAGCACCTGAAGGAGTGGTCGGTGCTCAAGTCCCACCTTCGCTTGGAGCACGCTGGAGATGGGAGTGTACATGGCTGTAGGTCATATATAACCTTTGCGGCCAGAAAGAGCACCAGGTGAAATAGCTGTTCTGAACTGCCCCTTAGGAATTAATTTATTTCTGTTGACTGCATGGGAAAACTAGACAAATTAGACTCTCTAATTAGTCACCTGGGTTTGGACACTGAATTAGACAGTGTGAACATTGCCCCCCCAGGGCAAAATTTAAGAGGAAGCCTTGGGGAGCAATGTTGCTCAGTGCTGCAGTCTCACGCCAGATGTCCAGGGCACAAGAGGACGTTACGCACCTGATGTCAGCCATTGTGCCGGAAAGGTTCGGGCCTCCAGACTGACACCCATAACAGCCAGGGCTCAAGCCTGGCTCTGCTTCCTAGGCACTGGGCCATCCAGGACCCTGTGGATCCTACCATCATTAGGGCTCCCCGATCTCTGCTCCACATACCAATGGGTGGAATCACCTCCTCACACTGGTAACTCAAGTGCCGCAGGGCTAAGGAAGGGCAGGATTGCAGCCGGGCCTCCTTCCCACCAGCGCTGGGCCACTTCCCGCTCAGCACGCTGGGCTGGGACCAGAAAATGACTGTAATGATGTAAGGAGCTTGTTTGTCACCAACAGGGTCTGGCCAGCAACCCGCAGGTTAGGGAGTAACAACATCTCCCATTGGCTGAAGTCCCAAACCTAAAAAGCAGCACGACACCGGGCGCTGCGCTAAGCAAGTGCCTTGCCACATCGACTCATCGCTGCCATTACACACTCGATATCTGATAGTGTCGAAGACCCCACTTGGCCAGGGCTGCTCAAACACAACAAAACAAGTCGAGGCATAATTACTGCCGTTTATCAATTATTCAGTTTTAATTCTTTAATTGTTAGGAATTAAGTACTCCTTCCATAAGAACAAAAGAGAAAAGACTTTCGGCACCTCTTTGATGCGAGGAAAGTCTGTTCTTTAGAAAAATCTCCAAAAGCTCTAGCTTAAACCATGATCCCAAATTTTGTCTTTAACATACATTTGTGAGGAACAAAGACATTACTAGCTTAATATTTGGACACTGTGAAAAATTAACTAAAACTTGCATGAGGGACCACACCTTCATTCTCTTAATCTTTATGAAAAAAAAAAAAATCCTATCAACAAGATTTGTCTCTGCTGCTGGGTGAAATACTTCAACAATATAGATTGGGAAAACAACTCACATCTGACACAACAGTGACAGTAAAAATCATAAGCATTACCTTCTGAACAAGCTGTAAGAGTTTGTTCAGAGTTTGCTTGTACAGCCATGTACACTCCCATCTCAAACCTCTTTTGATTATAGTAATATGGAATGTCACAAATAACAACAATAAGCATGTGAAAAAGATGAGTTTCTAGTACCAAGTCGTCAGCTTTAAGCAACATCTTTGATGTCTGTGTATCATCCCTGCCTTGCCTACATGATTGGTACCTGTCTCATACTTCAGTGTGCTGGTTTTGGCTGGGGCAGAGTTATTTTTCTTCACAGTAGCCAGTACGGGGCAGTGTTTTGGGTTTGTGCTGGAAACAGTGTTGGTCCCAGGGATGTTTTTGTTACTGCTGAGGAGTGCTTGCACAGAGCCAAGGCCTTTTCTGCCTCTCACCCCCCCCCCCCAGCGGGTGGGCTGGGGGTGCACAAGAATTTGGGAGGGGACACAGCCAGGACAGCTGACCCCAACTGACCAAAAGGATATCCCATACCACATGGCATCACGCTCATTGTATAAAGTTGTGGGAGGAAGAAGGAAGGGCAGGGATGTTCGGAGTGATGGTGTTTGTCTTCCTAAGTGACCATTACACATCGTGGAACCCCGATTTCATGGGGATGGCTGAACCCTGCCTGCCCATGGGTAGTGGTGAATGAATTCCTTCTTTTGCTTGTGTGCACGGCTTTTACTTTACCTACTAAACTGTCTTTATCTCAACCCACAAGTTTTCTTCCTTTTACCTTTCCGATTCTCTCCCCTGTCCCACCATGGGGCGAGTGAGCGAGCAGCTGGGCAGTGCTTAGTCGCGCCAGCTGGAGTTAAACCACAACACCCAAGCACAGTATCTCACAAGCGCGCAGATTTCTGGGCAGTAGGCTATCCTTTCCCTGCACACGGGAGAACGTGACCACTCTCACTGCTGCAGCACAAGCTTCAGCTTTGCCTAGGCATGACAAGAGCACTAGACAACAGTTACCTGTGTTGTAGACCACTTCATGATAATAGGGCGCACAATGCAGGGCATGCATATGTTTAAGAACTTCACCAGCTTGGATTCATTGCCACTAACAGCAGAGGCTTTATCCAAGCAGTAGGTCATAGTGTCATGACTCCCTGTAGAATACAAAAATAAACATACAGGAAATGTCATTTCTTAACTACTCGAGCACCACAATACATGGTTACGTTGCCTGCGTACACCTGACATTTGGCATGTGATGTCAAATTCATTCCAAATCACACGCCCATACTGTCTGACAGCCTACGTAGTTATGGCAAAAAGGGGAGCTCTTCTACAGAGGTTGCTCACCTGACATTAATAACCTTGCTGTGAAATCCTCGTGAAGGGAAGGCATCAAGATTTTTCAGTAAAGCAGTCCCCACCTAAATTACACATCATTATTGTTTGCCTCAAACCACAATAAAATGTCCAGCTTCAACTAGCATCTTCAACTGAAATAATTGTCTTGATGTGTAAACCCATTTTTTTCAGGGAATAAATAGCTGAAGGCTGAATTTATCTAGAATTTGTCCTGTTTTTAGAGTTGTCCACATGCAAGATTTCATACAACAATCCCGTCTTCTCTGCAGAAGAAAATATGACTGAAAGCAAAAGTTAATCTTCTTACATCTTTGACTGGACTGGACCAACTCCTAACTTGGCAATTTAAGCATTTATATCTTAAATACCTGGTTAAAACGCCATCCTGAACTAAACACCCACATCCCTTAAAAAAATAACATAAGAGGTTGGTGCTTGAAGGTTTCAGAGACAAATCCAAGTCTAAGCTTACAATATGATAGATGGACAAGATCCATCTTTCATGGACTTCAAAAATTATCTGACTTTTTCCAGCACAGGGCATTACATAGGGGCAGGTTAAGCACCAGAGACAAGTACAGCCTGCACAAATATCTGATTTCTTTCAAGTCTTAATAAATCTGACATCTCTTGCATCCCATTTAGAGGAAACCTTACTACAACACACAATTTCTCTAGGACAAGCAGACAGAGATTTTTCTAGCTTTTTTTGTTCCATTATTTCTTCTAATTTTATAAAGCATCAGTAAGAAAATCTAACAACTCAGCAAAGTGACTTGCTGGCATCTTTAGAGTATCTGCAAGGAATTTGCATATCATATTGGGTTTTAAGTCTTCTGACAAACAGATTGTTCCCTGGTGCTAAGAACTGCCTTCTTGGATGGTCAGTCTTACTGGTGCCAATGGCAATATTTCTAGCAGCCAAAGAAAAAGGGCAAGATTATATTTAATAAAGAAAATTCTTTGAAACTGTCAATTATAGTTTAATGTCACACTCAATTTTTTCACATTTAAAAATGGTATTCTGTCTCTTTTCCTGCTTTAAACACTCAAACCAAGCTCACTGCGGACAGATAATGACAGCATGCAATCAAAGAAGTTTGTCTCACAAGATATAAGAGTCAAACCATTAAATACCCATGGATCAAATCCAAGTCTGAGCAAATTGAACAGGATCCTAACGATGGATGTTGCATCCACTGATACCAGTCAGCAAACAGATAGTAACCTTTCATTTAGGAGTCTTCTTGTGATGTCAGAGAGTTACAGTCACGGAAGGAAGATGGGTATATCCATGACAAAATGAATGTGATGCCAAGATAGTGAGCTAACACCAAACCAGGTAGCTTCAGAGCTTGAAGCAATGTCTCCCCGGCAGCAGTGTGCTGAAACACAACGCTAATTACTGAGACATGCCCCTGCCCCCTCATCATGCTTTCAGAATGCACTCTGTCACGTGTCCTGTGTGCCTTGTTGTCTTCTTTATCTAAGATAAGCTTCTGTTTCCAAACCGGGCTTCCCGCAGTTATTGCTCCCTCTGAAAATCGGTCAGAGCTGTCTTGACCTGTTGGTCTTGATCTGCTTTTGTTCTGACCTGAGCTGGACCAGTTTTGTAGGTCAGCTGGACAGCCACCAAAATCCCCCAAGCTAATAGCCTGCAATGCTCTGTAGAAGTCCTGCAGTGTTTGCCAAAATGGGCTTGTCTTCAACTGCTCTTTTCTTCCTGCTGTTCTCCGTACAGGCATAGATCAAACAACATTTGCAAGAATAACAAGTTGACCGTTACGGGAAGATCCAGGAATTCAAAAGCACACATCAGCAGGTTCTCAGCTTTCTACAATATACACCACTGTGAAAGCTTTTTTAGAAACAACATGGTTCCTTTTCCACAAAAAAAGACTGGGCATGCTACTGCTTTTTGAAGGATTTTTGCAAGGGGCGAGGCAGTGGGGTGTGGAGATGAAGAGAACATAACATACTTTCTTCTGTCATAAGATATTTATTTTCTTCTCTTGATGGTTAAATAAGAAATCTAGATTTTCTTTATAACATCTGTCCTGGGGTCCTCTTACCCAGCTTTATCCAAAATCGAAAGGTGCACTTGTTTGGATGTTAACACCGATTTAAATTACATATCCACGAAGTCATGAAATAAGTTGCTGGCTTTCAATTTTAATCAAAATTCCACACTCCAGTAGTTCACAAAGGGCAGGAAAAAAATCCACTATGGTTCTGGGGTCCTCCAAGGGCTTCACCCACTGGAGACAAGACTTGACTTTCCCACTATCTCTAAATATATGCGTTATTTGCTAAAGTTAACCTTGTACCCTACACAAAACATTCATCCACACACTGTGCTCCTTTCCACCCAAACTATCTGTCCCATCTACAGGTGTGAGAGAAAACATGGGCTAGACTTTTCTTTAGTACCTAGCAATTTTCATTGTGGAGGCAAAGGGAATCCCTCAAGAGCTGACAGTCCTCTGCTGCCTTGCCACATGCCGGTGAAAATAGGTTCTCCTGTAACTTCTTTGGACAGAATGTGGGGAAAAAAATCATCCATTCAAGGCAGCAGAGAGAGGCAATAATATGATCAAATCTCTTTGATTTGATGATACACAGGGCTGAATGTAGTACCAATAAGGACACCAGCTATAGTACAGCTGTATTTACCCATAATAGGATGAATCCAGTTTTCATAAGCAGGGTTATGCAGAAAAGTCATACTCTACATTAATAAAAAGATATGTTAACTGAAAGTCTCCATGGGCCTTTTTTCATATTTTCACAGCCTCTTTTAAATTGTACAAAAAAACAAATTATAAGGTTAAATGTTATTCCTTTCTTTTTGGAACCATTTTATTACGTAGGAATTGGCAAGAATGAACTAGGGAAAATCTCACCATTGCCCAGATAAGCAAATGCTCAGATGAACAACACTGATCTGACAAGATAATGCACAGGGACTGCAAAAATTCCCTCTTTCATTCCTTCCCTCAAATTTAAAAAAAAAAAAAAATCCTTTTTTCCCCCTCCCGCTAAGAACCCCCAAGCATTACAGACTAAAAATATTCACACGCACACACACACCACACAAACCCTTCCCCAAACCCTTCTCCCACACACTGACCCACATAATAAACGTTGCCATCCTGAAATGGGACAAACAGGATGTTCCAAGGCTTAAATGCTACGCTAACAAACCAGTGGAGAACAAAAGCTGATCTTTACCTGGAAGAGCTAAGTTATAGAGGGGAATATCCCAGAGCTTCTCCGGTAATTGTGACATCCATTGACCGTCTTCATGGCACGTGTGAATGGAGGTTTGCAAAGGCCCTTCCATTAGTGCCCACTCTAGGACTTCATAGGGTGTTCTGGGAGGGAAGAAGAAAAGGCAGAAAAGAATAAACCATTCCATACACTGTGGTTGAATTAATGCCATCGCACCTGTGCAGAATGGATTTATACATGCTATAAAATGTCAACCCCTCTCTCAAGTGGTTGCAGCAAAATGTCAAGAGCTTCTCTGCCACAACGTACACTGCTTTTGATAACACTGTGTCCCAGAACAATGCCAAGGGTGGGTTCCAGCTGTAGGTTTGTAAATTGACCAAGTAGAACTCAAAACAGAGCCAAGACAAACATGTACAGCTTTGTTGGTATGGAGAAATTACTATCTTCATTGGCTATTGCAACATCATGAGGAGTAACCTACTTCCGGTGTGAAACAATGCCTGTTCCCTGACCCTTTGCAGCCCTCGCAGCATGGCAGCGGGACCATGGCAGGGCCAGGACAGGGGCTGGGTCTGTGACTCTCAGGCCGCTGGAGAACACTTCCTTTGAAGCCTCAATTCAGCTGCCACAACAATACCCCCATGAAAAGTCTTGCCAAAGTTGCCAGGATTTTCAGGTCATGCTGGCTTCTGGGGTCAAAGAGAAAAACTTCCATGTCCTTATTCCCTCTTTTGAGAAGACCTCTTGATGTCTGTTCTTATCACCCCTACTGAGCCCAAGATGACAAGTACTTCAGTTTGGCCAGACCTTTCTGAAAACTACTCTGGAACTGCTCTTCTTTGGATACAAACCAGTCTGGGATCTTCTGCAAGGTTTGCAATGGTCACACAGGAGTGCCGGTGGATGAAACC
This sequence comes from Eurypyga helias, assembly GCF_000690775.1. Taxonomy (NCBI): domain Eukaryota; kingdom Metazoa; phylum Chordata; class Aves; order Eurypygiformes; family Eurypygidae; genus Eurypyga; species Eurypyga helias. The sequence continues at coordinate 2,674 of NW_010240072.1, read as the reverse complement.
CAGTTGAGAAATCATGGTTACCACCAGGGCCTACTAGGGTTATCCTGTTTGTTTTTCATTTTATGTTCTCCTGGACAATGCAGAACATGAGGACAAACTCTCCATGACATTATTTTTTTCCTAGGATATTCCTGAAGTTCAGGTGGTGTTCTGGGGATGAAAGCCCTCCTTCTTCTCGCAAGGCTTTAGCTATTTTTTCCACAGCTATGTAGCAGGACACTTTTTTTTAGATCACAGTGCTTACCTATATAACCTTCCTTTCTAATCCTTTTATAAAAGCTGTCACCGTGATGATTCCTTCTCATCTGCTAGAGCAATGGCAGTCAGATATTTATTTATGCAGGGTTTGTGCTCTGCCAAACATCCTCACTGGTCACGGTGCCTTTTGCTGCATCTCGGCACATTCATTCTTAACATTCTATTCATTCTGCTTCTCCCCAAAGTATTCTTCAGGTACCTTTTGGGAAGTGGTTGGGTTTTCTGGATTTACCAGTGAGCCATACTGTTTATATGTAAAACATGGTGCAATAGATTTGTCTTCTTTTTTTTTTTTTTTTTGGCAGTCACATAGGGCCATCTGAAAGGCAACTTTAGGAATTGCATTCCTAAGTTTTATGTCCATACCACACAACAGATACAATCTGCTTTTATAGCTGCCAATGCACCTAGCATCACTCGTCCAGCCTGCCTTGCTGTGTCTTTGGTGTGGCTTTGAATTGGTCTCTCCAAGTATGTCCACCCCAGTTAAGAAAAGAATGGGACCATATCAGATGAGGGAAATGCCCAGCATCCCTGACACAGTGACATAGGCAGCATGTGCCCATTGTGCAAACTGGGGCTTTCCTCCTCATGAAGAGCAGCTACCTCTGAGGTTATCCATATCCACAAGGCCATTGCATAAGCAGGAAATAAGTATTTAAAACCCTCTGCCTTTGTCTCCTAATTTTAACGAACAAATATCTGATGGGCCAAGTGCAAAGTCAAGTTAGAAAAACTCCCATATATTTATTTATTTAGGAAAAAAAAAAAGGCTCAAATCTTTTTGTCCTGCATAAACAAATTATCTCTATCTGCCACAGCTGGTATTCTTACTAGCAGAAAGAAGTTCAGCTCTCAGGCAGGTCAACTCATCCATCCTCTGGCTCTGCAATTTAACGTGCTGAGCTTCTGCCTCCTGTAGACCCGTTGCTCAGATGACAGGCGTCTGCAGCTCATCTGTCCCCTTTCACTATGTTTCATGCTTCCCACAGCAGTGCTCACCCAGGCTGCTCTGCTGTAGGCTACGTACCACGTAGCATCAGCGCGCACCGGGGTTGCAGATGCTTAGAACACCGCTGCTATTTGGTAGTTGCAAAAGACTGCAGAGCTCTGAAGGTGACAGGAGCTGTGAGGGAGGATGCAACACTCCAGCACACGGCAGCACTTACGCAGGTCCTGCACACACACGAGCACCCTAACCATAAACACTGCTTTTCTGCTTTTCCTTAGGATCCATCCACGGCTGCCTGTCCATAGCCTTTGGGGCTGCCTAATTCCTCTGTCCCTCAAAGCCACCCAGAGCAGGCACACAGCCCTCCAGTGAGCAGCAGGGACCCGTGAGTGCCACCAGCCAGCGTGCCTTGTCCCAGCACAAGCCCCTTGGCACCGACAGCACTCCCAGGACGCATCTGAGAGTGCTGCCACCACCTCCCTTGGGCTAACGCAGACAGAGTCCCACAGCTGACAGAAAAAACCTGGGTCTCTGCCAGGCTAGCCCCTTACCCCAGCTCACCACGCGTCGGGACAGCCCGGCGCTGGGTCCTGCCGAGGAAGCCCCTGTGCAGGCAGCTTTGCTGGGCCGTAAAACAGACACTGCAACATGGCCCAGCTGAAACCCACGGGCAGCAGGTTGCCAGCCTGGCACAAGCTGCCATCAGTGCCCCATTCTCTGCGGGACAGGGACACTTCAGGAGTGTCCTGCTGGGCCCAGGGTATGCAAGAGAGCAGAAACAGCGAGACCAAGCCATGCTGCTGTCATGTAGAGACATGTGGCAGGAGCAGCAGCACCACAGCCACCTGCCCAACAGGTCATAGAATCCCAGACTGGTTTGGGTTGGAAGGGACCTTAAAGACCATCTAGTTCCAACCCCCCTGCCATGGGCAGGGACACCTTCCACTAGACCAGGTTGCTCAAAGCCTCATCCAGCCTGGCCTTTAAGTCCCTTATAGAAGCAACTGGCCAGATTTTGTCCTGACCCCTGCACGATGCAAAGCCCGAGATGTTCACACCAACACCCCCAAACTCAGCTGCTACCTCGTGTTTGACATGTGGCATAGACTTTAGGGAGAAACAGGGGCTTGCCTGGAGAAATCAAATTATTCAAATGACACCCGTCGGCTACCGCCTCTCATGACTAAAGCCTGAACGCCACGAAGGAGAACTGTGTCTTTACTCCCCTCTTCCCCACGGGAATCCTGATGGCAAGCCCACACATAGTTGCCAGGATTAAGCACCCTCTCCCCCCGGGAGTCCCTGCCAGGTTGCCACCCTGACTTCGGGCAGCTGGAGTGCGGGCAGCAGCTGCATTTGGAGGACTCCACCGGGACAGGAACAATAACCGAGCAATTGCAAACGTGCAAAGACACTGGAGACCACCGTCCTCTCACCCGGAGGGCGCCGGGTGGGCTCTCACCC
>NW_010240071.1:0-19529 GCF_000690775.1 Eurypyga helias | reverse complement strand
GCGGGGTGAGCGCGCAGCGCCCCGCGCAGCTCCGCGCTCTTGCGCAGCGTGATGTGCTTGGCACACCATGAGCTCTGCTCATGGGGGCTGCCCCCTCGACCGTCTGGAGGGGCCCTCAGCCCCCGCTGCGGGCTGCTGCACCGGTTTGCCCGTGGACTCTGCGCTGGGTGCAAACCGCCAGGAGTTATCCCTGCTTGACAGAACTCCCGCGGGACTGTTGGCGAGCTGCGGGGAGGCGAGAGCAGATGCTGAGTCTTAACAGCCCTAAATGAGAGCCGAAACGGGGCTCTGTTGAATGACCCTTCGGTGCTTCATTGATGGCAGCTGGATGTTTATTGTGCTGGAATATTCTGCTCTCCTAATCTCTGCAGATATCCAGGAGAGAGGGATACGCTGTGATGAAATACTCGGGCTGCTGTTAGCGGTGCTGGTGTCTGTAGGGAGAGATAAGTAGTTGGAGCTGTTGCTGCTCCGCACGCAGGAGAAGAGTTGAATTCCCGGTTCTCTAAGTGCTGCCTGAGATGCATGCCTAAAATCAGACAAAATTGTCTCTTTGGACTTGTCACATCAGCTTAGCTGGCTGCTAAATTGTAAAGGGGAGGAGAGGGAAGATCCCTGCGGGATGAAGTGAGTTGTCTGGGACTGTTGAGTTAGCATGTGCTGCTGCAGAGAGGAGCAGAAATGGCACGCTTTAAATAAATAAATAAAATAGCATGTGGAGACAGGCCCTTTCTAGCAGGGCAAGACTCAGAGCAGTACGGTGGCTTAAGGAAATTTGGGAATAATAGGCAGAAACAGGCACTGGGCTGTGAAAAGCTGCCTCCCTCTTCCAGTTCCTCAGTTTACAAGTGTGATGATGTTTGCTAGTCATCAGTAGGGCCTGACTGCAGGTTTTAATGAACTCTGGTTCCAGGTTGCGGTGAGCAAGGCGACATGATTCGCCTTGTCCCAAGAAACTTAAAGCCTGGAAAGCTCTTTGGGTTTGACATGGTGAAGATGCTGCGGGGAGTGATGCGGGAGGGAAGGGCAGACTGCTGTAACTGGTTACCAGATGCTTTGCAGCAGCTGTTCCATACCACTGAGGTGGGCTAAGGAATGTGGTCTTCTCCAGCCATCCTACATGGAACTAAAAAGCTGCCTCTCGAGGGAGGGAAATGGGTGTGTGTGAGCCCTGAGAGTCTCGCTGGGAGCTTACAGCGTGCCAGGACCTGGCCTGGGGTGCAGGGGAGCGTTCCCCATCTCCCATCAGACCCATGCCATCGCGTGGTATTGCTCAGCTGGGGAAATAGGGAAAATAAGCGGAATTTATCCCCTTCTTCCCATCCCCAAATACAGGAGAATCTTTCCCCTTCTCCACATCACCTGGGTGTGTGGCCCCAGGGGGGACACCAGGCTGGAGGGAGATGGGAGCCCTCTGTGCCAGGGGAAGCAACTGGCTTGCCATGTTGCTGCATGAAGCAGGTGAGAAGGGGGGGTTAGTGCCAACTCCCTCTGTCACGGCACTTCCTTCCTCCTCTCCGTCTTAAAGCAAGAGAGAGTGACCTCTATGTTGTCCTTGAGTAAAGGCTGAGGAGCTTTTCCACCTGTGAATCCCTAATAAAGACGAGATGTTCCTGGGGTGTCTGGTGTGTGTCCAGAGAGCTTGCTGCAGGGGGGGGGACCTTGCTCCTGGGCGCGTGGTGCGGGGTCGAGGTACCAAACTCGGGGCCTGGGGTTTGCTGTGAGGGTTGAGTTGGGCGCCCCAGGAATCCCCTTGTGTCTGGGCTACTTGAAGCTTCTGTTTTTCTTCTGAGTTGGGAGGAAATAACACCAAGGAGGGGCCAGAAAATGGTGTGGTTTGAACTGGGCACAGATGTGAAGCAAAACAGGTGAAAAAGGTCAAATGCAAACTGAATAAATGATGGTGTAAAGAATGTTTTGCAGTTTTTATACCTGCTCAGATGCTCGAAGAGCATTTTCTGTCTCAAATGGCAGGAGTGAGGTAATGCTTGCAGGGTTATATCTTTCAATGGGTAAAAAAAAAAAAGACCAAACCAGACATGTTTTTGAGCAAACAAGTCCTTCCTTAGACCTGAAGCAAGAAAAGGCTCTGGATGAGAGAGCAGGTCTGCTTTTATTCTTTCCAGCTCTGTTAGCGCATCTCGTAGGAGACATCACCTCTCCTTTCAACCTCGCTTTGTTTATAGCAGTAGGGTATGGTGGAATTGCACTTCTGTAACCTGAAAAAGCCACGGGCTGTCTGAGGGTACGCGCAGCACAACCAACACGTGCGGGGAGCATTGCTTTTCCCCCAGTATATATTGATTCCCCCAGTATATATTGATTTGTGGAACTCAGTGCTGCAGGACTGGGATGATTGAGTTGGGCATGTTTAGCTCGTTTAGGAGCACTCAGTTTGGAATTACTGTCTTGCCTGTGCAAGGTAGGATTTGCCGGCAGCGTGCAGCGTTTTCCGGCTGGATGAGGACGGTTGTATGTGGGTGAGATGGGGTCTCATGGCCCTCAGTCAGTGTCTGTGGGTTGACTTGTTTCCATAGGCTGGACCTAAAAGCTCGGCCGTCACACGATGGTTGTGCACGTGCTCGACCGTCGCCGTGGCTCAGGGACTTGAAGGGAAGCAACTGTTCAGCAGTTGGTGTCCTTCAGGAACTTCTTCCAATTTCTAATATAAAAGTGTCAGAACTGGGCACTTTAATGATTAAGGATGGTGTTTGCTTTCCCTTGCAGGAATGGCCCCATCTATCTGCAACTGAGTACCAGGATTAAGTGGATGATTGCTTTGCTCTGCATTGCTTGAATTCGGGTGTTGATTTATTCCACCGAGCTCTCTGCTTCCAAAATAATTTGTCTTGGTTGTCCTGTGCTTACAGATTTCATTTTTATTTTCTTTAATTATTTCTGAGAAAGTTATTAATGCACATCTTGGGGTGGGATTTATGGGCTAATTACCTCATCCTGATGTCATAACTTCCCAAATGGAACTCATCACCTGTGGCTCTGCCTGGGGAACCGTCGCTCGCGCTGGGCCAGTTGCAAGGGGAAGGGACGGGCTTTGCGGGGAGGGACAGCAGGGCTCTGCCTCTGTCCTGACTGCACCTCGGTGAAACAAGCCCTGGTGAAGGCTGTGATTTGTGGGGCAGCTTCCAAGGCTCTGCAGTCAATACTTGTTAGTGGGTTCATTTGCTCACCATTTATTTTTTTTAAACATTTTCATTTATTCCCCGGACAGGGACCTTAAGGCGTAGCGGTAGCACAGAGACCTGGGTGCTGCTTTGCTGCAGGAAAGTGCATTTTTAAAAATATTCCTGGATGCCAGGGGGGCTGGGGGTATTTTGCTGTTTTCCCACCAATAAGCCATGTCCAGCGCGAAGGTGACAATCCTCAAACGGAGTAAGTGAGACCTTTCCAGCACTGGGTGTGGACCGGCTCGAGTTGGGAGTGCCGACGGCCGTGCCGCCAGCTCGGATGGACCGGGGCTCGGAGTAGCTGGAAGCGCCATACGTAGCACCATCGTAACTAATTGCACAGGAATTTCACCATGTGTATGTGGTTTTGTTTGTTTGGGGATTTTGCTCACTCTACTACAAACAAGCAGTTTTACCCAAATCCTTTTCAGGCCATTATTCTGTTCTATTTTTAATTATTACTTTTTTAGTGCCAGTTCCAAACGTAACGTAAGTCCGGCTTGCTGTTACTATTCCTTTTGGAAGGGAAGTGGATTTCGTTTAATTATGCTGATGTGGGGCTGAAGCTTTAAATATGCTCCCGATGTGTACAAGTGCCGTTTAAGGGAACTACGAGTGGAGCCAGTTGGATTCAGTCTCGCTCAGTGAAGCGGCGGTGCCAAGTCCGTGTGCTCCTCACCAGACTGCAGCGGCATTAAGTAATATTACTAATTTTGTGTTCGTTGGCGTCAGAGAATCCAAGGAGAAACTAGGACTGAACTCTTCCAAGTTTTGCCCAAAACGATGTTCCCTGTGAAAGATGGGCTGGCTCCGGAGAGAGGTTTGGGGCGATTTAATGTATGTTTGGGTCAATCGGTCCCTGCGCTGAAGTTAGATGTTCTTGTTTTCTCGCAGAGTTGGTTGTTGGAGGGGATTGTGACTGCAGTTGGGCTGGGGAATAAAAATTGAGACAAGCTGGCTTGGGGATTGCCATTTAATTGCTGGACTGCGGCTGGGCGTCCTGCTGATGGAGGAGGGGGCCGAGGAGCATCTCCTGGCTGGTGCTGCACTAGCCCTTCCGAAGCAGGTGTGCTCCGGTCAGTTTAAGAGTTTCCAAATAAATCCATGGAGCAAGAAAAGCTGGGCAGCGTGCGTGGTCTGGGGTTGTGGACTTCTTCCCTTGCTTTATTCAATTCGGGAGCTCAGTGCTTGTGGAGAACCATCTCCTTTGGCAGGAGCCAGCAGCTCTGCAGGGCTTTTTATTATCACATCTTTTTGATTTAGGAATCTGAAATGGGATGTGGCTGGGACGTGGGTACCCAAGTCCTCCTTATTTTTTATTTTTTTTTGCTGCAGATAGCCTAATTAATCTTGTCTCACGGGATTGATAGAGCACATCAGCAGAGCACCAGCAGACAAATGTTACCTTGGTGCTGGTGCTGCATTTTTTAGGGCTGTTTCTGTGCCGTTGGAGTGGGGGTTGCCAAGGGGTGAGCTGCAAGACGAGGTGGGTAGAACGCTGGGAGCAGCACAGTGCAGGGACTGGGAGGGAATTGAAGTGACCACTCGATTGGTGCCGGGAGCTTGGCTTGACCGTGGCACGAATTGGTGCGAAGGAGTTGCCGTTTTCATCGCTATTTATGGTTCCTTGGAGCTGGAATTAGCCCTTTGATGCGCTCACCTTCATCAGCGTGGCTGTCTGCCAGAGCGCTTTGCGCTTCTTGGCACCCGGCGTGGAGAAGGCGTGCGTTTTGTTTTGGAAAGGGCTGGTTCTCCTGCCCAGTTCTGGCTTTCAGGAGGTGGATTGGGTCTGGTTGAAATTCAGACTTCCCATCTCCTGGGGGACTTAGTTTGACTTGATTTTTTTTTTTCTTGATAGGTATGACATTAGAACTTTTCATGATGTAAAACTCTAAAAACATTTTGGTTTGGCGTCATCTTCCTGACTTTTCACCTTCTCCTTGAGTGTAGACCATATTATCAAAGCAGAACCCTTTAATATAATTTTCCATTGGAAAATGGAGATGCTTTGAAAACTGTTTTGTTGGGATGTTTGTAGCCAATTCTTACTCGGACAGGTTTTAGACAGACACCTTACAGGTACCCTTCAACCCTGCGCAAAACAGTATCCTTCCAGATAGGAGGAAGATAATACGCAGTTGCAACAAAGCTGTATTTTTCCACTGTCTGTCTTTGGAGCGTCTCCTTGAAAGAACAAACACCACTGACAGGTGGAGGAGAGTGTGCAGGGTAACAGCAGTAGAAGAGGAATGACCCTGGGGATTGATCTATGAGGCAGGACCAAAGGAGCTGTGCAGGCTGTCCAAGCCAAGGCTGGCTGTGAGGGCTGGACGTGGCTCTTGGAGGAGGTAACCTCCATCGAGCATGTGTTTGGGATGGAGCACAGAAATAGGGACCGAGAAGATTCAGGGGTGAAGGTGGAGAGAAACTTGCTTAATTGGTCTTTTACAGGAGACAGGCTGCAGGGACAGTCCTTTGCTGTCCTACCGATAATTGATTTGGTCCAGTAAAGCTTCTTCGACTTTTGCTTGTGGGGTGGTGGGGTTTTTTTTTTCAATTTGAAAAATGGCATTGGGTTTTAAAGGCTGGCATAAAACTGATGTGAGGAATGCATCTTGCTGCTGGGTCAGCACTCGCGTCTCCGAGCTCCATCAATACGGCGTGCCGGGAAGGCCACGGTGACATTTTTCGAGCTGACGTGCTGCCCGGGCTCTTGCTGTGAACTTTCTGGGCTGTGTAGGATGGGGGTGTTTGGGGAGACCTGCTCTACCTTGCTAATTTAGGGGAAAAAAAAAAAAAGAAAAAAAGGAAAGTTTTTTATATTTTAGGGTTTTACAGCCCCTTGGACTTTGTTTTTGGGTACTGCTGGGTGTGGAGAGTATCTGTGGAGCCTCGGTGTCTTTCCGGTGAGTGGGGCTGCACTTGGCTCAGTTTTCCTCTGCTGCAGACCAGTTTCTGGCCCAAGCCAGGAGATCTCTTCTTCTTGATGGACTGGTGGAGAATAGGTGTGCTGTGGATCGTGTGGCTGTAAACAATTGCGACCTCGTGACCCCCCTGAGTTTGGGAAGAAGAGGGCTGGGTTGTGCTTGTGCTGATGAGTGCTCCTGAATCCTTTGCATCCCGTATTTTGCATCCCACTTGGCCTGGATCCAGGTGTGAGCGTCTAAGCTTTGTGTGCTGACGGTTTTCACAAAATCTGGGCAAGTGTTTTGGGTGAAAACTATGGGGACTGCTACTTCAGGAAAGAAGAAATCTGTAATGGTTCAGGTAAGGTTTTCCTACTACCCGCCATGAAACTTCTGAGCTTCTCCCAGTTTCTGATCCTCTTCTCTCCCTGGGTTGGAGCACAGGACCAGCGTAGGGATATGCAGACATGCTGTTTGTCAAGAGGAGGGACAAGCGGGTTTGGGAGAGGGGCATCTGACTGCAGAAACAGAGGATGGAATTTGTAGCAGGACTTTCCTGTACATTTTTTTTCTACGTGCATTTTTTTTTTCCTTTCATTTATGCTGAAGCCATCAGTCAGGAAACGAAATACCAGTTAATCGCACGCTAAACATGTAATCATCAACATAGGTTTGTTTTAGTTATATAATAGATACCAAATAATTACTTGCCGCCCTACAGCAGAATTAATATAATTAGGGGCGTAATTACAGTTACCTACCACTCAGGGTTTCTGCTAAGGCTTAATTAATATTTGCAAATTGCTTCAGGATCCACCGACCATCTACTAATACGCACTGAATGCAAAGAATAGTAATTCTCGTTACTTTGGTGCCGAAGGAAACTGGTGTTGGGGAGGTTAAAGAAGCACGGTAGAAATCCAGGTTTTCTGCTGGGTGGGAGTCAGTCAGGCGTGGGCTCCCCGAGCACTTGGAAGCTGCTGCTGAGAGTTCATTTAAAGTCAGTCAGGCGTGGGCTCCCCGAGCCCCCGTGCACTTGGAAGATGCTGCTGAGAAATGAAAATTTAATGAAAATGGCTCTGGGGAGCCTGTTATCCCCAGAGGCTGCTGGGGTTTACCCTTTACTCTGGGTGTAGTTCAGGGTAACGTCATTTATCCTGAAATCCCCATGCTGCCGGAGCTTCTTCCCGGCTGGAGTGTTACCTGGTGCCAAAAGGGCTTCGCAGCATCCTGGGCTGGTTCCAGTAAGAGTGGCTTTTCCTAATGGGATGGCTGGAATTGGAGCTGGGATGAGCTTTTCCTTTTGGGTTCCGTCCTGGGTGCAGGCTTGTCGCTTCCTGAGCTGGGATGGAGGAGAACTGTGCGGGTTGGATGCGGGATGTCACTGCAAATGCATTTATCCCTGGCTGTGGCTAAGCCCGTGTGGGGAGGTGTCACCTGCCCATGGTTTTTGTACTTGATGCCATCCGAGGTCACGTTTCCCAGAGGCCAGCCTGGAGCGGGCACTGAGGGGAGGCAGGACGATGCCCAGGTGCGGATGCTGGCTGCGGGCAGGGATGCTGCAGTGCCCTCGCTTCCGGCTGTAGGGACTGGGATTGCTGTGTGTGCTGGTGGGGAAATCCTGCCTGGAATGGGTTGCCCATGCCTCTGAAATTAAAACCCAGACTCAAAAGGCACGTGTTGGCCCTGAGCGGTGTCAGTGCACATCAGCAGGCTTGGCCAGGGCTTACAGCGGCGCTGTTTCTTCTTCCTTTGCTTGCCTCTGCCCTTTTGATTGATGACAAGTCTCTCTTTTTCTTGTGTTTCTGCTCTGTCTCACCTTCTTTGTGGTTTTCACTGCTTTTTTCGCCCTTCCCTAATTCCCTTTCCTTTTTCCAGTCCTCCTTCTCTGCCACTCTAACACAGGCAGAAGCCACCCATGAATCTGGACCTGGTTTTGGAGTATGGGCTTTGGGTTTTTCTTCTCTCTCTGAAAATGGGGAATCCTGTTGTTGCAAACTTCCGTGGTGATGCAGCTGCTTCATTTTGCTCGCAGGCACTTCTGGGAATTCTTCCTCTGTGGTTGGTTTGTGGTGGTTTTTTTTTTCCTCTCACCCTGAGCGCTGTAATTTCATGCAGTGGGAGCAGGTATTTGTAATTTGTTTTTCATTGTTCCACTTTCCTCTCCCCCAGTTTTGTAATTTACTTCTGGAATAAAACAAACTCCAGCAAAACATCCTCCTCGACACCCTTGAGCTTTAAATTTTTCAGTAATAAAGTGTGAACATAAATTAAGAACTAGAGCTGTTACTAATCTTATGACCACACTCGCTCACACACTGATTTTCATATGGTATATTAAATCAAGAAGAATGGCCTATTATAATACAATTAGCTGTGATTCACAAGCAGGAATTACTGTCACCAGTGTGGGGGAAAAGTTGCATAAGACGATTGGAAGAGACTGAAACCTTTGTGTGTGGGGTTTTTTTTTTTTCCTTTTTGCCTTTAAAAACACTTCAGCAGCTGGAGCCAAGGAAAACCTGTGATAGGGAATTTGCTCTGTATTTTGTAATAAATTTAATTTAATGATCGAAAGTGTCTCATTGTGGGCATGTAAATCTTTATAGGCTCCTGACATATGCTACTGGCGGAAATAAATAACCTCATCCTGTAGCTTTATTAGACTTAATGCATCAGTGCTTCCCAGCCCGCTCTTGCAGAAGGACCCCGGTCTGTCTGAGCAGTGAGCAGGAGGAAAACCACCGGCGGCGTGACCGTAGAGCCGTATTCCTTCAGCCCCTGGAACAACAGCTGAGCTTTCTGAGATATGGAATTTTTTCCAGCAGTTGGAGAAATGGTGAAGCAGTGTAGCAGATCCCTCGGCCTGGAGGGCTTGCTGGAAACCTCTCCGTGTGCAGTTCTCTCGTCTGCTTGGGGCTGTGTTGGGTTTTTGTGGTCTCTCGGAGGACTTGCTGCTTGGGGCTGTGGACCCTGAACTGTGTTTCTTGTGGGAAGGTGCTTCAGGGTTCATCCAAAATCATACGGAGCTTGTGCATGAGGCCCTTCGGGCTCTGACCTGGGCTTGTGCTCCTTAAAGCCGTGTAATTTCAGGCAGGAGTCTTTGGCTTTTCTCCATCCAGGTGGCAGTGGGAGATGCCCTGTGTAGATCCTAGCTGTTTTGTGTCCGTTGTTTTTGAGTGGGGTGTTTGAAAACTTCCTTCTGCGCCTGCATGTGAGAGGAAAACCCCTCTTCCCTTGCTGCCTGTGACCAGGAGGTGGGAAGAGGGTAGTTATCTCCAGCTCATCCTGAGGGCCAACGCAGGGGCCAAAACACCCAGGAAAATGGGTCTGGAATCACTGCAAGTGAAATTTAAGTGGACTTTTCTCACCAGTCCTTTCTCAGGGTGCTGGGAGGGAAGTAACAGTCTCATCAGAGATGTAATGGGCTGTGTTACGGAGATGGCAGGCGAGAAGGCCTGATGGTCCCTTCTCCTTGCAGTCTAGAAGGCAGTGAGGCTTGTGAGTGTGTCTTTGCTGTTTTTTTCAAGCTGGGGCCTTGCTGAGTGTGAGGAGTGCCTTTCCCTTGTCCTGCCTGATCTCCCACCCTGTGCTCGCCTTGGTACGCGCCTTGTCTCGGGTATTGCCCCTCCATCATCTTAAAGAGCTGGGGAGAGGGTTTTCCCTTTGTGTGTGTGGGGACCTGCGGTGGGCTGGGGCTGCTGGGGGTGGTCCTAGGTCTAAAGGCAAGCTGTGGGTGTGCTCGCACACTTCTGGCACCGCGGAGAACCAGAATGAGCCCATGAGGCTGCTGCTCCCTGCACACCCCCGTGGGACAGCACAGGGACACCCTCTGCCAGTCCCCAGCCTGCTCCCCTGTGCTTGTGGGGGGGGCTTCACGTCTCCCAGACCTTCCTTCCGTGCTAAACTTAGTAGAAACTACGAAATGCCTCCAAAAGCAGTGGAAAAACAGGCGCTGAAAGCAGCCTGAAAGGTTCTCTGAAACTCACCAGCGTGTATCATACAGTTCCCCCCAGGTGCGTGTAACTTTATAACGAATATTTTGCAACAGCAGTGGCTTCTCTAAGGAATTAGTAGTCTTTACCCTCTATTTTCTTCCTCCCTGTGCTACAACCTCCTGGCATAATGCACGGAAATACCTGTGCTGCCTGTGGTGGGACACGGGAGGGTTGAGGTCGGGGCTACCAGCTTGCAGTGGACCAGTTAAATAATGAGCCAGTTCCCTGCATTGGATGATCGTTAAGCATCTCCTGGTCTCCAAGCCAGTTTATGAGCAGCTGAATGCAAAAATGCAGTCCTTCCAGAAAGTGTATTTTCAGCATAAGGTATCACCCTGCCTTGAGTTATTCACTGCAAAACAATATTTAAAATATTTACTGCGTAAGGTGACAAATCCAGACATTGCGTGCACATAACTGCAGCTACCTACACCATCGTAAAATCACCACGCTCCATAATATCAAACACATCAATCATTCTGTGTCTAATAACGTCTGCATCCATATCGTCTCTGGTGAAACCTCCTACAAGTCTTGGATGACTTACTGCACCCAGGACTGCGGCTGGATGCTGTGCCGTGCGTTTTATTAGCAGTTATCAACGCTCGCTCTCGTGCATCCACCGACATATTTCAGTTGAGCAACCAGCCAAGGATGTACGCGAAGCTGGCAGATGGTTTTCTTCCGAAAAGTGTTTTTTTTAAAAAAAAATTTTTACAAACTTTGCCTCCTCTTCTCTGTCCCTGCATTGAACCTTCTGATTTCCTGCATCCTTTCCCTCCATCCAGGTTTATCAGTCTCTAAATATGCTTGGAAGCATTAATCCTCCATCCTTCCTACCCTCTCTGCTCTCACACCCCCCTTTCCCCTCCGCGCTAGGGTTGGGGACACCGAAGTCCCCAACCTTTTGACAAGATAATGGCCCCTTGCTTTGCAGGGGTGGGTTTGTGGTTGTAGGGGGCTATTTCAGTGTCACGCTTTCTGCTTGCTGCGCTCTCATTAAATAATTAAAACGCAGTTTCCAGGCATTAAAAGTATGATCTTCCTGATAAGTTCAGACGTTTTCATGATGCTGGAGGGCAGAGGCTTCATCGTGGCTTCCCTGCTAGGCAAGCGGCGCGAGGAGAGAGGCAGGACAGATGGATGCTCCTGTGTTGGCTGTTTTTCGGTTTTTGGGGTTTTTTTTTTTTTCCCCCTCCCACTTGCAAGCTCCCAGCTGCTCCCGAGCCCCATGGAAACCCCCGAGCTGGCACAACCTTTGGAGAAGGCTCCTACCTTGGTGCTCTGCGTTGCTCCGGGTGTCTTTCCCTGGTCCTCCCTCTCCTGTCCATCACCTCCCTGCTGCTTGTGTCGCATTTTCCCTTGCCCTGTTCCTGTTGCCATCCCCAGATTTCAGCTCTTGAGCATCCGGCTGTGCTGCTGCTTGGTTGCCTGAGTCCAACCCATGTTGCTCTGGTTGAGGAGCGTTTTCAGCCTAATCCTAAACACAAACCTTTCTGACAGAGTGCTCCATGCTCTAGAAAGCCCCCTGCCTCTGACTTTTTTTTTTTCCCCAAGCCATGGATGGTTCACCATCACTTTGCTGCTTGTGTTGATTCACCTGGCTTAACCTTTTTTTGTGCTAAATTAGTTGCATGTGCCAGTGTCCAAGGGTAGGAAAGCCACTGGAGGAAGGTAGAAATAGTGTTCTTGTCTGGGTATGGAGGTACCATAAATCCATTAGTGCCCCTGACGGCGTGACACGCTACTTGGACAAACTTAATCTCAGCTCTTGGTGTTTCTCTGTGTTGGCTGTTGGGGATTTATAGCTGCGGGATGGGCAAGCGTTTCGTTAACTGTGTGGGGTATTTTTTCACATAAATATCTCCTCCTTCTCAAAAGACCTTTTGCTCACTAAGTCAAACTGTTCAACTTTGACTTTGCATGAGAGGGTATTTCTTTTCAGTAGAATTTGATTCAGTGCCCTGCTACTCCCACTGAATTAAACCGTCATTATCCAATAATTGTGTTGTAGCATTGGCGATACGGTGAAATTACAGGTCACTTTTCCCTACCACATCTCATCTTTCCCAAGGTTGGGGAGTTTATATTTAAAGTGACTCTTGGATTTGAGATCTGCAACCTCTTGGGAAAGATAATACGTACGTGGGAACGAGATCCATCAAGGTAAAGTGCAGGGTTTGTGGCTTTACACAGGCGGGTACGCTGGGTGGAAGCAACTCTGTCGCTGTTTCTTTATATCGGCACAGAAGAGGATGTTGTTACCTGTGAAGATGCACCCCATGGTTTAGCAGGAACAAATCCTGATAGTGGGCTGAAGGTTAATAAAAATACAATTTTAAGATGCTTAAAGATTTTCTTAGGTATTTGTGGTTTGCCTTCTGGCTTGGATATTGCTAGAGATGAGATTTCCAAGCTTTCCTTTACAGTCATAAGGATTAGGCGCTTAGATCAAATGAAATACCCCAGAACAGAGATTTTCATGGGTATCCTTAGTGCTGGCCTTTAAACATGAAGTACTGTGGAATTACGTGGTCCGGGGGCTTGGCTGGGTGCAGTGAACGCCCAGGGTGATTTGGTGATGTTTGTACATGGTGGTAATGATATGGTCACCTAAAAATGTTGCTGGCGTAAGGGCTGGAGATAAGAAAAGTGGGAGTTAGTAGGAAATACTTGATTCTTTTTAACATCCCAGTAGGCTCTGCCAAGGTGATTTCTTTTATTCTTTGCCTCGCACGAAGAGGAGCAGTGTGGGTTTGAAAAGCTGCTCTGATCTCTTACGACAACATTCCTGGAGCTGGGAACATCTGGAGAGGTTTGCAGATGGTCAGACAAGGCGGGCAGCAAGATGCCAAGTGCTGGAGAAGAGCTCTGAGTTTGTGGTAGGTGGGTGGTGGGATTTGTGCTTTCCAAACATTAAAAATAGCACACGATACACTCCTCTCCACATTTTGTAGCCTGGCTGAGTCATCGGTCTACCTTTTTATTAGCATTGTGGGTGTTGCTGTTTTGGGGTTCTTCCTTGTTGGCTTGTCATCCTGTCTTGGGTGGTGATTGCCTCTCGGAAGGTGCTGGTGGGATGTGCTGAGTCCCGCGCTGCTGAGTGATGGAGAGGAGACTCGGAAAAGGGGGAGGATTTTCCTTTTCAGCACCCTACACAATCATAACTGTTAATATATATGTGAGGGGAATGGAAAACAACCCCCGGCTTCAGAGAGAAGATTAAACTTGTGTGATAAGGAAGGAAACAGAGAGGGGTCCGTACAGAAGGTCTTGTACTCTCATCCTAAAATGCATGTGAGGGTAAGGGGGTGCTGGGGGTCCTCTTGAACCTCTGCACGGGGCCTGGGGCTCCTCTTTGCCTGCATCTCTGCGATGGCAGTTACACGTTGGCTGAGCTCTCGTGAGCCCCCGTCCTTACTCACTCGTCTCCTTTTGTCGTCTTCCTTTCCCCTCCTCGTTTCAGCTCGTTGCTGAAAACCAGGGGTTGATAGAGGTGGTTCCTGCCGCGGTGCGGAGTGCGCGGGGCAGGTTTGTATGGGCGTGTGGAGCTGACAGTTGCGTAGGGTTAATGGCAATGTTTGAGTAGTGAGCAGATTGATAGGGAGGAGCTGAGAGTTGAGGGCACCGTTGGCTGCGTTTAGATGTTGGTATAGAGGAGTTGTAAGGGACCTACAGCGATCGTCTGGTCCTGTGTTCACCTCCTGCTGCTGATGGAGATCTCAGCCCCAGCTGCCTCTCCCGGATGTGATGTGAAAGGAGGATGGATTTGTGAAAAAGAATGTGTAAGGGGAAGAAGGAGAGCAATCAAGCGTGGGAGCAACTTTGCAACACGAGGTGCCCCTGAGTTGACTTGGGGCGGTTTGTGCAAGGGGGGAGGAGAGTAGCTGGAGGGTTTTCATCTGTGTGATCATAGCAATGCTCAGAGGTTTTTGTGGCCTACTAACCCAAAAAGTTTAAATGCCTCACTTGTAAGAGGAGAGTTTTGAGAAGGTGAAATAAAAGTGTTAGAATGGCTATTCTTTCTTTTGATTATGTTATTAAGGGCAGCAAGCCTCCCAGTGCTGCTGGGAGGGATGATCCGCAGCTAGGGGTGAGTGGGATGCTCCCCAGGAGCATGGGTGGAGCTACCAGATGGGTTAAATGAATAAATGTGAAAAAAATTAGAAATAGATATCCTGACAGAGTGACTCTGGAGAAACCAGCCTTCTCGAGCAGCACCAAGGCGGTGCAGTCTCCTTCCATGCAGCCAGGCACACAAGCCCAAGCAACTTCCCATGGAAAATCCTGACTTTTGTTTTGGTTCCCCTCCACTTTTTTTTAAGCGGTTTTGCTTCTTTGGCCTCTGTCTCCTGCCTGTCTTATTAAAGATGAGCTCCAGTGGAGATGAAGGGGAGACCGAACCAGCGGTGCCAACTGCATGAGCCCTTCTGTGTTAAGAGAGGTTATTAGCGGGACTGCTGACTTTTTGGCTTAAAAAGCCCAGTGCTGAGAGGGGCGGCAGTGCTGCGGTCGGGTCTTCACCTCTGATGTTTCAATCCGAAGGATCACAGTCTCTTCTCACCTCCCCGCTGGCGTTGGATGGACTCATGCCGGGAGTTTTGACTTCTGTTGGGAACAAGGAGTAAGTGTGAAAGGGTCTGAGATGCCTCAGCAGAGGTGGTTTCCCAGCAACTGAACAGGAGCAAGAAAAACCCAGACAAAATACTTGATATCTGGCAACCTGTTTGTTTTAGAAGTGGTTCCTGAGACATCAGTGCTTGTTAGCATTAGTCTGACACTTGCTCGGTTTTCATCTTGCTCTCCTCTGGGCTCGGGAAGGCAATGCCCTTTTGATGTTAGACATCAAGAAAACAAGCTGCTGTCTGCCGATTTGGGGATCCCAGCCAGAGTGGGGGGATACAGCCTGCCTGTAGCAAGCTGATTGCATTATGCATAGAGCTCACTTGCTAATTCATACTTCCTTATCTTTTAAATATAAAAAGCAGTGGCAACTAAGTAATGAGTGGGAGAAAAGAGGGTGCATAATAAGCCTAAGCTCATCGTGATGAAGGCATGCTGCTTGGAGAAGCCTGCTTTGGAGAAGATCAGCAGCAGGCTGGGATATGCCGTGGGGTAGTTTATGCTCTGCCCCTTGAGTAAGTTGTTGGGAAGCTCTGGGTGTCCATGATGCAAGAATTAGTGCATCTTTGGTGCTTTAAAGATTGCTTTATTTAGTGTTGTACCAAATCCGTGAAGGAGGATGTTTCGCTGTCCTTGTGGAGGGGACTGGCAGGGCGTTGAGGTGCTGATGTTTGGAGAACTTGGCTCAAAAGCTGAGCAAAGCCCAGATCAAACCAGGCAGCAAGCTGGGGCAGTTGCAGGCCCGCAAGATCCTGGTTAGACAAATGCTGTAAAACCCAGAGCTTTGAGGGAAGATGCTCGAACTTTGCAAAACAAATTGCTCGTGATGTGATAATGCAGGTGAATATTTAGCTGCTCGTGGATGTTAAGGATGGATCAGCAGGAGCTTCGGAGTCTCTCTTCAGCCCAGGCTTGGGCTGAGCTCTTGCAGATTTGCTCCTAATTTTCCTCTGTTATCTCTGCCCTGATTTTCTGTTATGCCTTGAGATGGAGGATGGTCTTGGGCTCCAGCTTGCTCTCTGTGTGTCCTGCGTGTGAGCATGGGCTCAAAGTCAAACTCCTCGGGGACCATGTCGCAGCAGAGTGACTGCAGGGAGGGTAGGTGGAAAACTGCTCTAATGCCCTTACCCTGTGCTCAAGGACACTCTTTTCCCAAACAGGGATAGACCAGGCTGTGCTTGGGTGGGTGCTGTCCCATGTCCCTCCTGCTTCTCTGCTGCTGTCCATGGCAGGGGGTGTTTGGGGTCAGTAGAGCCCCTGATGTCCAGTGTGACACAGAGCAAGACAAACAGCAATGACCGAGTAAGAGAACTTGCAGAAGGAAATACCCACGTGTCAGACACCAGATCAGATCACACGATTCTGCAGTTTTCTAGCAAAGCTGGTTTAGCTCTGGAGTGACCCTCGCTTGGACGACGTGGCTCCAGAGCCGCAGCCTTACACCCCCCCCGCACCATGACTCCTGTTCTTACTGCAAGGTTACCTTGCCAACATCTGCTTTGCCTCCTCACGTTATTTTTTTTGCCTCCCAGCACCCAGCTGGGCGCAGATCATGAATCTTCGGTCTCCCCCTGAGTGCGACGGTTGGAAACGGTCTCAGAATTGACAAAATTCTGATGAACTTCGAGGTGGGAACACTTATGTTTGAGTGAAAGGGGTTTTTTTTGCCGTTGATGCAGGTATTTTTGTTACTGTTTAATTAGATTAGTCCTCTAGGTTTGGTGGCCAGCTGTTCACTTTGCAGACAGGCAAAAAAAATTCCAGCATTACACTCCTGCTGCTTTCATCTTGTAATGAGCTTGTTAGCAATTAGTTGCTATTGGAACAGGCTGCCGTGGCATGGAGCGGTAACGCAATGAGCTCGGCATCTCAAAAGTTGATTTTTAATGGGAACTGGGTGGGGAGGGGTTGGAATGTAAGTGGTTTCAAGACTGATGGGCAGGACACATCAGTGCAAGTGGTTTTCTTGTCCTTTTGTGACTGGTTTAGCTGAGTTTGGGATTACAATACATAGATATAATTTTGGGATTTTTCTATATGTAATTTGGGGATTATTTTGTTTCTTTTTAAACACTTGTAGCCTGGAAATCTTCCCTTCTCCCTTCTCTCCTAATATGCAGGATGGGGAATTCATTGGAGAACTTAAATCTCTCCAAGTCTTTTTCTAGCCCAGCCCTACCCTTATCAGCAAGGAAGCATGGATGGCACAGCACATCCTGGGGAGAACGGGATATGCAGGGAATTCAGTGCCCGTTTGGGCTGGCAGAGATAAGGATGTTTTCTGGGGGAAAAACATGTTACAGGATGGTGCTTGTCCCAGTTGTTCAGAGCCTGGGTTTTTGACAGCCTCACCGTGTGGAAAGGAATCCACAATAGGGTCTAAGTCCCAGAATTGCAGACACGTTGAAGGGATGACCTAGGATCTTGGAGTTTGTGCATCTGATTTTCCAACGTATAGAAGATTTGCCATGTGTTTTTATACTTTTGAAGTCATTCTGTGAGGGAGATTGCTGAGCTTGTCCTTTCCCAGAGCTCTGGGTTCCTGCCCCATTTTTCCTCCCCAGACTAATAAACCTGAGCTGTGGTGCCAGGACTTGAACAAACCTTGGATTCAGGTGTTTGGAGGGTATCTTGAAGGATAGCTACCTGTGAGGCTTGGTTATGAAGGTGTTAAAACAGATGCTGTTGTCTGAACTGCTTATAGTTCTGCCAACCATTCCTGGTGGGATTTGCTCCCCTGTGGGTGATTGGGCAGGGCTGGCCTGTATGTAATTAAGCATAAATTCTCTTATTACTGGGGGCTGGCAGGGGAAGAGAAGCCCGTGCGGAGCAGCTCTGATGACTGCAAGCCCCTGTGCCCTCCCCAGGCTTTGGGGTGTCTGGGTGGCAGGTGGTGGAGAGGAAAATCACTGCACCTGAGTCCACCCACTTGGTGGGTTTAGGGTTAATTTAGCTCTGTCTCGTGTTGACAAGGGACCGAGCTGCGCCTCGCGGGGCCCTGAGCAGCAAGGTCTGAACCTCCGCAGCTGGGTGAAAGCAGACCCAGTTTCTTCCTGAGCAGAGCTGGGCATCTGGGTTTAAATAACTTCTTGCTGGACCAAACTGCAGGTTTCGAAGCTGAGATCTTGTGCCCTAGGAGCCTTTTGGGAAAGAGGCCCTTTTATTAAAAAAGAGGAGGAAAGTGGAGACAGGACTGTTGCTTTTGCCCAGTTTCTGTTGCTCTCTCCCCCTCTTGTGTTTCATTCATCTTTCTTTCCCAAAGTCATCAAACTGTAGTGACTCAAATACTCCAAGCAAATTAATCCTTGGAAAGGCTCACAAGTTGTGGCGGGGGGAGGACTGACTCAAAATTTGGCTTTTGGGAATGTCCCGAGGAAAGAACAAATCAAGAAATAAATGAAGCGTATTTTTGCAAGCTGGTTTAATTTCACCTTAACGACTCTGGCCCTCCCGCCCGCGGGCACGTCTGCCAGGGGACCGGGCGAGTTCGCAGAGGCTTTGCGGATGCCGCGCACGTGCGTGGCCGCCTTGTGCCGTCATCGCCCTTTGCGGCGAGGAGTGGCTGGATTCTTTCCCGGCTCACGTGGCTGTCGGTCACAGGAAGTTAATAAGCATTCAATGAAGCTGAAGGCGTGTATTGACACCAGATCTGCATGCAAAGGAGGATTTACTCTATTTATTTAGCAATAGATGGAGTCCCACTGGGAGTTGCTCATGACACACATAGCCCAAGTTGTGCCTTTGGACCAGAGAAGTGTTTACCCGGGGGCTCTGCTCTGTGAGCTGCATCTGGGGGTTAATGAGGGTTAAAGTTTGCCCGCAGCCCAGTGCTGGGGAGCACCCGTGCTCTGCGTGTGTTCACGTGTGTGTGTAGATGAGCCGCTGATGAAAGCTTCTGGTCTTTCAGCCAAAAAGCTGTTTGTGAAGGAAAAGCAAGGTCGCTGGCTTCTCTCGTTACAGCCACAGAGGTGTCTAGTGTAGGACTGTATATGCTTACACCAAACAAGATGCGAGTGGTTTTTCTGGGCAGCTGCGGTCAAAGTGAAGGCTTGCAGCAGAGACACCAGTCCTTGGCTGCTGCCCCTTCTGCACCCAATGGCTAAAGACAGCAGAAAATACTGTCTCTGGGAAAACAGCTCCAGGCTCTTCCACTTAAACATGTAATTTTATCTGTCTGTTCATCTCGTACACACTTACTTCCTTCAATCCCTTACACTGTCTTCTGGTTTGCATGTTTACTCTTGCATATTTATTCTCGGCTCTGTCAGGATAATGTTATAACCTGGCTTGGAAACATCTCGTCTGGCTGTCTCCTACCAAAGCGATGTGGGATTTAGTCTAGAAGCAATCAGACAACCCATCACACCTTGTCTCTCTGTTCCCCAGTTGCAGTAAGGTCAGTCGCTATTTCCCTGTTAGCACAAAGCTTACAGGACTCTTTGTGTTTGAAAACAAACTCCTACGTGTGTCATCTCGCACATTGGCGATTTCTGATGCCAAGTGCTGAAGCCTCTAATTAGCTCTTCAAGGCTTCTCTTGGCTGGCTCCTGGTAAACCCCTAACATGGTCAAAGGGAGGGTGGGAGCAGCAGTGACTGCAGGGGCGAGACATGGTAACGCTCTGCCTCTGATGTGCTACAGGCAGCTCTGACGGGTTCTATGCTGCCTGGCTTGGCAGCTGCGGTGGGCTGACCTGGCTGGGGGTTGGGTGCCCACCAAAGCTGCTCTGTCTTTCCCCTTCCTCAGCTGGGCAGGGGAGAAAAAATATGATGAAAGGCTCCTGGGTCAAGATGAGGCCAGGGAGAGATCACTCACCAA
>NW_010240070.1:0-1386 GCF_000690775.1 Eurypyga helias | reverse complement strand
TACTTGTGCTTGGGATTGCCCAAGCAATCATACCCCCAACCCAGGGGGTACGGCTCGTGCCCTTGCCAGTGAAGACCCAGGCAAAGAAAGCATTGAGACCCTTGCATTTGAAGACCAGTCCCCTGTATTGCCAGTACAACTGTATTCCCAATGGAGGGAGACTGCTTCCCCTAAAGAGCAATTCAGGATGGTGGCACTGCCCCTTGAGACCTGCCTCCACACTTCCTAGCAGCATACAAATGGAGGGTCTTCTGTTCTCCCTCAGTCTCATGACTGCTTACCTTTTAAGTTGTACTTTTAACTTATCTCCTGAGGAATCTGATAGCAGAAATATGTCAATGAAGTAAAACTCAGTAACCCGATACAGCAAAAAATGATCCTGATCCACAAGTACAATATTCATTAACAAAAAGGCAAAATCATCGGTGTATTTATCTGACCACTTCAGCTGTTACACAATAGTTATTTGCAAATTCAGGGTTATGTCTCACAGCTGGTGCAGCCGGGCTTAGATAAATATAAAACTTGCTGTAAGGGAATAGCTTGTAATTGGGTTATGCACAGTGTTTTAATTAGATTTACGTAAATGCATACAATGCATTGCAGAAATCAATAGCTTGAAGAGCTTCTTTGGTTTTATTGTTTAATTCAGCAGTATCAAGTCAGCTGAATTTAATAGCATACTTACATTTACCCCCACCCTTCAAAAATGGCACTCTTAATGTGACTGATGTTATGTTTGAAATGTTCAGTGCTGTGCTGCATAGTGAGCTCCACTGAGCGGGTCCATTGCATGGTGCCCTCTTTTATCACTCTGGCCACTTGCAGTTTGGGTATTTCCAGACAGCTCCTGAGATGTACAGAAGGAGGAGGTAGAAAGCATTTTAATTCTAGGAATAATTGAAGGATTAAACAAAAGCTGTGTCATCCAAACCAGTACATCTTAACAGTAATTCATCTGACGTGATTGGCTGACATGAGCTTACCAGTTACTGGAGTTAAGGCATTTACTGTCTTTGCAAATGGTAGCAATGGTAGAGAGTAAAGCAAGTTCTTTTCAGTATGACTAGAAGTAAAAACCCATGAGCTACATATATCATGTTTCATAGACAGGGTGTGCTGATTCTCTGCAGAGATCTTAACAAAAAAAAAAAATTGTTTCATTATTTATTTCCACTGAGAAATAGAAATTGTTAAAAATAATTGCTTTATTATTTACTGATAAAGACTTTCTTGTCTATATCCATCAACTGAGAGGAAAAGGGCAGAAAGCAAACAATATTATCAGCTGTTTCTAAAGGGACCAAATTCAAGTGCAGTGTGAGATGGCTATAAAATACTCTGAGGGGCCTAAATAGTTCTGTATTGCATTTCAGGGGTGGGGGG
>NW_010240069.1:0-22998 GCF_000690775.1 Eurypyga helias | reverse complement strand
CCGTTCGGCCAGCCCCTCGCCTCAGCCCTCACCCCGTAAGTTCTCGCCCGAGCGGGTGATCACAAATCCACTAACTGCCCGTCTTTGTGGTTTTTCGTTTTAATTCAGTAGCTGTTTTTCCAAGAGCAGGTTTTCACGTCTGTGTCACCTCCTGGCTGACATAGCTCGGTAGTGTTTTCTTAGCTTATCTAGGGGCAAATGTCAAATTGATATCGCCTCTACTATTTTTTATGTCTGTGAAGCCAGATATTTTAGAAAAGAAGGTTGGTTTTGTTACAGTCTGTTCCTGAACAACCCACCTTAGCTACTTCTTATCACCTGTTTTCCATCTAACTATTTACAAATTGACTGCTCAATAACGTGATGTAAAATCTGTCTGGAGGCTAAAGTTAGGCTAACAGGTCTTTGCTTTCCTCAGCCCTCCCCCCTCTCTTTTAGAAGTATGTGCTAGTCTGCCTCTCTTGTCCTCTCTGAGTTCTCAGATGTCATTTCAATCAGCATTTTAAGCATCAAGGGTGGATTTCCTAAGTGCTGACTGAGGATCTTTATCTTCTCTTTAACTTCATCCTTTACTCCTAACTTACCTTTTTCCACTTTGACCTCACCTTCTGTCTCCCTGTAAAAGCAATTTTGTTAAATATCTATTTGCAATTAACCTTTCTGCTCAGGGCTGAAATAAAGAAGACATTTAACACTTTGTCCTATTTTGTGTCACCTATAATTTGTTACTTTTCTCTTAAGTTCAAAACCTTGTCTTCTGTCTTTTATTGTATTTATGGAACCTTAGCTTGGTACCCTTTATGTCCTTCACTAAACCATTTCTGTACCGTTGCTGTTCTGCTTTTATCCCTACATGATAGCACTGTCTCTTTATACTGTTCCTTAGCCATGCATGCACATACTTTTTTTTTTAATTTTTGTGTGATTTTTCAGGTCATTAAAGCTGATGCAGTTGAAACAGTCTTAACAGTCCTTCCTCTGAATTACTGTTGTGCATTTAATATAGTCCCTTTCAGTATCTGCCAGCTCTCTGATCTCTTCCACATTTTAGATATTTGCCCTAGAGTCCTGTCTGCCTAATCCCTGCATTTTTTTTCATGAAGCCGATTAGGTTTATTCTGTTTCTCACACCCTACTGTCCTTAGGACAGTCAGTGAGAAACTTTGTCCAGTGGGCCAAAGTCAGCTCACCCAAGCAATTCATCATATCCAAATCGCCCACTCTCCTAAGGATCCTTTAGACAAGAACTGAAAGTAGGCTGCAGTATGGTTAAATGGTGCCGGTAGCCCATTTCCTCATGGCAGTTCCCTTTCTATTCCCAAAGTTTTGCAGCACCTTCATGCCACATGGCATGAACTGAAATGGGCCTCTGTAATCACGTGGTGAATGCATACGTGTTCTGTCATATCCAGTTGATGTATATCTCTTATCTGATCAAAATACAGCTATTCTCATTATATTCCTGGATGAGAACCCATCATGGGACAGGAAATACTGGTATTTTAGTCACATGTTATGTACATTTCAGGTCATGTGGTAAGAAATAAGTCAATGTTTATTCAGTGCATGCGTGGAAATCTGCGTGATGTGCCTCTGCCAGAAAGATTCAGTGTTAGAATATTTTCTTAGAATACTGATTTTGTGTCACTTTCACATATTGCTTTCTGTCTTTAGAGTTTCAGCCCCATTTCAGTGAGTTCTTCCCTTCAAGTCAAAGCTGAAATGAAAAGTGACCATGCTTTTAGTAGCTTTCTCCAATTTTTGAAACACAAAGCTACTTTTGATTGTGAGAGGTTGTTCACCACACATACTAGCCGATGGCTGGGTGAAGTCTCCCACTGGTGACTAGCTACCATCATGTCAGCTCTTGGATGATGACTCAGGAAGAGGTTCATGCACCTCCTCCTGTCTATGTGGTCTGTTGTTGGTTGCTCCCAAGACAGCAACCTCATAGTTTCTCTTTGCTCCTTCTTAGCTTGCCTTTCTTTCCTCATTGCTTCCTTCGTTTTCAGAGCTCGTTCCTGTCATACAGTGCGGAACCACATGTCATAACTGGTTTCATGTGAAGACTTCCCTCCTGGGGGAATGTTCCCTTGTTTCTTTTAATGCCTTTTTGTCTTTGTTGCAGATTTACCACAGTTCTTTTGCCTCTTCTCTCCAAAGCTATACCAGAATTTCTTTTAATTTTCATGGTGGTAGCCATGCCAATTGCAGCTTTGAGGCTTTTGCATCCCTTCCTTCCTGGCAAATACAGTATAGCATGATAATAACCTGCATGAGCTTTTAATGGAATTCAGCTTCATGAACTCACTGTCCTTACATCAGCCATGGGCCAGCTATATCTCTACCTTCTAATATTTTCCATAATTACCCCATTTTCCTTACATGTTTCTTCTCATTATTCCACGGAACATTAGTTTCAGGAGCACAAGGTTATCTTGTGCTCCAATATTCTGAGGCAATGGAAGATAGGGAATAGGAGAAGATGAAAAAAATGTCATTTACTTCATTAACTGTATTTTTGAAGTGCTTGAAGCATTTTATGTTTCTCCTTGTATTAGTGACACATTGCAAGGCAAAATTGATAAAATTGATTAGCACTTACTTTATTAAGGAGAAAATATAACATGAAACTTAGAACCACATATTTAGCTCCCAGAGATGTTTATGGATTCTGTTGTCTTGTAAAATTGTATGATGCTGCATTTTCCTTCTTTTTTCTTTTTTTTTTTCCCCAGAAGAAATCTTTATAGGTTTGGTGTCTTGGAAACATGGAATCAATCTCTATGATGGGAAGTCCCAAGAACCTCAATGAAACTTTTCTACCAAATGTTGCCAATGGCATCAAGGATGCCAGTAAAATCACAATAGGCATCATTGGAAGTGGAGACTTTGCGAAGTCATTGACAATTAGGCTTATCAGATGCGGGTACCACGTGGTTGTAGGAAGCAGAAACCCTAAACTTGCTGCCGAGTTCTTTCCCCATGTGGTTGATGTCACTCACCATGAAGATGCAGTAGCAAAAACAAACATCATTTTTATAGCCATACACAGAGAACATTATGCCTCTTTGTGGGACCTCAAGCATTTACTCACTGGTAAAATTCTGATTGATGTCAGCAATAATACAAGAGTAGACCAATATCCAGACTCCAATGCAGAGTATTTGGCATCACTTTTCCCAGATTCCCTGGTTGTCAAAGGATTCAATGTTGTTTCTGCTTGGTCACTGCAGTTAGGACCAAAGGATGCCAGCAGACAGGTAAATGTTATATTTGTAGTAATTACCTTGTATGTAAAATGAAAATGACAGGAACTGAATGTAAGCAGCCAGAAGTCAAAGGATTCATCCTGCTTGACTTAACATACCTAAAATGTTGGGCCCTTAAGTTTTAGTAGCCAGTAAAACTTTCCAGTTCATCTACTGTAAGACACATTAAGTGGTCCAAATTGTAACCTGGGATGCTTTTTTGTCTTTAAGGATTGCAGATATCATGGCTATTAGCTTAGTCTAGGCAGCTGACCTTTAGATGACTGCAGACAGGAAAGTAGTTGGGTTTTACTCTATTCTGTAGGAAATATGTTGATTTTATCTGTTGTGGTCTACACAAGGATAGAGGTAGTCTTTCCCAGTGTAGTTTAGTTTCACTATTGGTTTACACAGGGTGAGCTATTGAAAAAGATGCACAGAAATCTGAGGTCCTGATCCCAGGGCTCAGGAGTCAGCTGTTCTAAAAATGCTTGCATTCAACTTAACAGCAAAGTGAATGAAAGAAATTTTCTAGCTTTCAGAATGCCCCAAGATGTTAAATGTGAGGAAACAGAAGGAGGCACAGATGTTTCTAAGTGATCATTCATTTGATCCGGGACTGCTTGGGAACACCGTGTTCAAATTCCTTCGCAGTATGTTCCCCAAATCCATCCTGCATGTAGAAAAGGCAGCTTTATGTTTGTCATGCTTTGCTGAAGTGATACAAAGGATTTACGCCTCTGCAAGAACCCAGTCCTTCACGGCTTTATGGGCTCACAGAACTGCATAAGAAATGACTGGTGTAGTGTGACTACGGGAGACTAAATTGAGTTTTCTGGCACTTCAGGTAGATTTTAAATGGAATGCAATTGATATGGAATTAGCATAATTTAAAAAAAAAAAACAACCCTCACTGTACTATTTTTATCCCCTTTCAGAATAGCACTGCACTATAAGTAATTTCTGTCAAAACTGATCGTGTTTGCTGTAATGCAAATCATCAGCAAACAGCGTTAGGCAAACTATAGCCCACTGTAAAGTTTAAAGGAACTTGAAAGTACTTTGCAGCAGTGCATTTCTTCCACTATGTAATAAACTGGTCTTTAGAGGGAGTTCTTATTTGGTGGCTAGTTTTTGTATTTTCTGTTAAACATTCCATTTTTGTGGAAATCTGGATTGTGAAATTAACATTGTTATACATGGAGAGATTACACAGTTCTCTGCTTTGCATTCTGTTTATGGTAAAGCTGGTTTAGGGTCGTCATTCAAGACTCCTGTATTTTTGAGAGACTCATGATTTTTTGAAATGCTTTTAGCCATTGTTTCTAGTTCAGTCCTGTAGACATTTCAGTGTGAGGAGTTTCAGTGTGCAAATTACCAGGGCATCTCACAGTCAGATCATTATTAACTCCAAGAAAAGCCAGTTTTGTTTTGGTTACACTGTTTTTAAATCAGTGTCCATATTTTCATAGAACCACAGAATGGTTTGGGTTGGAAGGGACCTTAAAGACCATCTAGTTCCAACTCCCCTGCCATGGGCAGGGACACCTTCCACTAGACCAGGTTGCTCAAAGCCCCATCCAGCCTGGCCTTGAACACTTCCAGGAATGGGGCATCCACAGCTTCTCTGGGCAACCTGTTCCTGTGCTTCACCACCCTCTCTGTGAAGAATTTTTTTCTGATATCCAATCTAAATCTACCCACTTTCCATTTAACCCCGTTACCCCTTGTCCTGTCACTACAGGCTCTTTTTAAAAAGCCTTTTAAAAGAGCCTGTAGTGCTCTTTTTCACTTTGCCTGGATTTGTATATTGCTTTATTCTTTCCTTGGTGATAATAGCTGGGATAACAATGTACAGTTTTAGCAGTAATGCTGTGGTTTTGTCCTAAATGCCCTTAAGGGTTTTTTGTGTTGGCTTTTTTTTAACCTTTGAGTCTTCTCTGACCACAGACAATTCGCTTGACTTACCCCACAGGTCTATATATGCAGTAACAACATTCAGGCTCGCCATCAAGTTATTGAGCTTGCCCGTCAGCTCAGTTTTATTCCTGTTGATTTGGGGGCATTGTCATCTTCAAGGGAGATTGAAAACTTACCTCTGCGACTGTTCACACTGTGGAAGGGGCCTGTAGTGATTGCCATTAGCCTGGCAACGTTTTTCTTCATCTATTCCTTCGTCAGAGATGTAATACATCCATACGTCAGAAATCAGCAGAGTGACTTTTACAAGATCCCCATCGAGATTGTGAACAAGACTCTACCAATTGTTGCTATCACTTTACTTGCCCTAGTGTATTTATCAGGACTTATTGCAGCTGCTTACCAGCTTTACTATGGTACTAAGTACAGGCGATTTCCACCCTGGCTGGACAACTGGCTCCAGTGTCGAAAGCAACTTGGACTGCTCAGTTTTTTCTTCACAACAGTGCATGTGGCTTACAGCCTTTGCTTACCTATGAGAAGATCAGAACGATACTTGTTCCTCAATATGGCATATCAACAGGTAAGCCAATCTTTACTTCAGTAAGTCATAAATTCCTTGGCTGTATGCGTGTGGCTCATGAATACAAGCTGTAAGTTTTTTGAAGCTGTTCCACTGTTTTCAGCAGAGAATGATATGGGTTGTCATGCATAGCTGATGCCGAATAAGAAGGGAGACTAAAAGAAACATCTGTGCATTGTGCTCACCTCCTGGGTCAAGCTGCAGTGAGGTTTGTGTGTTAGGGGGCATCAAGGATGTGTCCTGCTTAAATCCCTGATAGTTAATATACACAAGGAGAATGTAGAATAGACAGGATAAGGGTAACAGCAGGAAACTTCTGAGTTTCTGAGGCATGTTGCTCTCTGTATATACTTAACGTGTGGGGGAAATGTGTGTAGCGTAAGTGCGTTTACAAGTGTGAAAAGTATAAGGATAAACAATCTAATAATGCTTACAGATACATTTGTGTTTACAAAATGAAAATGCTGTTACTTTGTAACATTTTGGACCAGTGGTAAAAATATTTTATTCATTAAAAATGTTGTGAACATGATCTATTACAGGCAATGGAGATTGACTCCCTTCCCAGGAGCAATTGGTCTTGCATAACCCTGAAACAATCTCTGCCAAATCTGTCATTCTTTAGAAGAGGGTCTGATGCTCCTGTCTCTCAGCAAAGTAGCTTATTGTCACCGTTGAAGTGGCAGAAAAGCAGTGTTACCATTCAGCACATGAAACGTGCAAGAAAGGGAGATGTGATGGAACAGAAAGAAAAACAAACTAAGGGAATCAAATCAAATGGAACAAATTAACAGGCATTGGATCCACAAATTCTGAAAGGGCTGGCATGAAAAATTGAACTTAAAAGGAAGTCAGGAGGAGCAAAACTATAAAAGGCAGCAAGAAACTGTAACTGTTGACACTTAGTAAAGGACCCACTGATAACTTTTACTAAGAAATTATCTTGGTTTTAATAATATTGTAAAACTCTGACTTGCTAATATTCCTAGTGAACCTCTTTCAAGACAAGCCATATCATAATAGTGCACCTGAAGGTGGAAAAATAATTGAATATCCAAGCCTCTTAATTGTTAAGGACCTGAGTTGTTTCTTTTTTTCTGGTAAAGCTCTTCAGCAAGAACCATCTTGGATGTATTTGATGTCAGTGGTGAAAGAGGAAAAATAACTGGGACTCAGCATACGGAGCTGAAGCAAAAACAGGAAATGATACTAAGCTATGTCTAAATGTAACTAACTAAAAACATACTGCAGGTTTACCCTATTTATGTTACAGAATTTAAGTTTCCAGGGTCTGAAGAACACACCTACTTTTCTACAGTCTATATTAATGCACAGATTTATCTTTTTTTTTAACATAATTTTTATAAGTAGTATATAGTGTTACATTTTCTTTTTTAATAACTCATCTAAGTTTCCATGTTTAATATATGTTTAATCTAACAAGAGCCAATATCAGCAGTAAGGAAATAGTTGTTTTTCTCCAAGACATGAGGAAACCTCTGAAATATTTGACCCCATTTTATAGTTGTCCTGTAACTGTAGACTTTTACTCAGCAAAATAACTTCTGTTGATATTTTTAAAATTCTATAGAATAAAATGCTTCCTTTCTGCTTTTTCATCAGGTTCATGCAAATGTTGAAAATTCTTGGAATGAGGAAGAAGTGTGGCGAATCGAAATGTATATCTCCTTCGGAATAATGAGTCTTGGATTGCTTTCTCTGCTGGCAGTAACTTCTATCCCTTCAGTAAACAGTGCCTTAAACTGGAGGGAATTCAGTTTTATTCAGGTGCGTTACTTTTTAAACAAGGGGGATTTCTTGTTAATAAAAGTTCCTTGGTTATGATGATCATGATGATGATCACTAACAAACGCACTTTGCCACATGGTGAGAGCTTTTTTCCCCTCTCTGGTTAAGTTACTAAAAGCAACATATCCTTACTCAGCACTTATATAACCAGGAGGGCACATTAAGCATTTCATGGGTGTTAGAATAGAAATGTGTATTTTACATTTCTTGTTCTTAAATACCCAACTTAGCTAAGACCAAATAAACACTAATCTATTCCTTTTCCCTTGCTAGAATTTCTTGTTAAATTCAAATTAGATAAATTTGGACAAACTCACTGAAGGCAGTGATACTGATCAAATACTACCGTATGTATATGCACACAACTGTTAAAATCGAAGACTTAACTTGTCCTGCAGGATTTTTATTGCACAGCCCTCTGACAGCCACAGTGTCATTGATTCATTTTTGCTTACCCTCCACTGTGTGGGAATTAACACGGGTCTCTACTGAGTTATTCCCATTACCTGAAAATACCCTTTAGTAAAATATCAACCTTTGTTTATTGAAAGCAGATCTTTTCCAGGTCCTGACATGCATTCTGCTGCCCTCCTTTCTCAGATAAATAGCTGCAATGGGTGGATCTAACCAGCATAAAACACTGAGAAATATAGGCTTTAATAAACAGCTTAATGTATGCTTTCAGACAAAATGGCCATTAGTTCTAGGTAGTAATCAGTGATCAGAAATGTTATTAGGATTCAGTCTGATGATACGTTTTGTAAGTGTGTACACACAGTTTTGGCTGTTGTTATGTTTTGTTTTGTTCTCTGACTTTGGATCCAGTACTCTAGTCTTAACTCAGTCTTTTCTGATTAACATTTTGTCAACATGGCCACTGTAAATAATATTGTCTAAGTCTTAGTCCTGTCAGATTTACAAATTCCTACCTTCAGAACACAGGCAGTGACTTTACTGTTCAGGGCATAAGCTGTGCTTCATGATTTACAGACACTTTAAAAGGAGTGATGGGTAACAGTTCTTTAGCTGTAGTTATCAGAGGGCTTCTGTCTGTAAAGTATGACTTCTCTTCCCCTAGGGTTTCCCTTGTTGGAACACTCCAGGTAGGCCTACAAAAAGTTTGCTTAAAATTTTTTCATACTACAGTTCTGACAGAGCTGTTCATTCTCACTTATGGCTCTGAGCCTTCGGAGGGAGTGAATACCCATTTTGTATTGTTACAACATCCCCGCCACAGAGTTCTCTGTGCGGGGACAGTGGTACTGCTGTTGGGTGATGTAAAGCATTAGTGCAAAAGGGAAGAATACATATTTACTCGTGAGTGAGGTGATGCCTTTACCCGGTAATGGCCTCCAGCCACAAATCCAGCATTTGTGTCTTATTTTTCCTTACTCAGATTTCCAAATTTCAGCCTTGTGGTTTGACCGAGTCAAAAACCACACAATAATCTCATAGTGATGTGCCTACCAGGGCATTTTTTATTGTGACATATTTACTGCAGTTATTTCCACTGTAAATAAAGTCAGAATAGTTCCAAATGTAAGCATTTATTAACTTTAATGAATCATCTGCCAGTATTTTGAGGAACTTGATTGGGAGCAAGTTGTTTGCTCTGGATGTATGTTACAGCTGATACTGCATTACATGCTGAAGAGAATAATATTGATAATGAATTACTATAATTTGCAATTTTTAATCACAAGAAAATGAACTACTAAAAATTTCCTCCAAGTTAATGATAATTAAAGATACTTTACTTTGTCATTAATTACTCCCCAAGATGTAAGTTGTTCTTCATTTAGTTACTTGTCCTTCAAAATAGTCCTCTTGCTTTATTCAGTCAGGAAACAAACTTTCAGTTTACCTCACTAAAGGAAGAGGAGTCTGCGCTTCTGCACAAGTTTCATTGTACCCGGTATGCAAGTAGAACAGATAGATACATCATAATACTTACTGTCTTTTGTATATTTCTTCTATTGAAGTGCAATATAATAAATTAAATTTGAACTTAATTTTCTCAGTCTTCTCTGAGGCAGGGGACAATCAGTGGAATTATTAGCCTGTCATCTCAGTGCTCCTTTTTGTTTAGCTGGCAAAAGCAGTATGTCTCTAGCTTTAGTCCTGAATCTCAGGTGATTTGCCACAATAATTGCTGAGCTTGTTTTGCATCTGACAGATGAAGAATCAGTCAGCCAGCATGCTCAGTTTCTCACCTCAGCACTTCCCACTGAGAACAACATACTATTGCTCATCTGCATAAATACAGTTTCATTGAAATAAGGGTCCAACATCTTCTAAAGAGTTTTACTGCTAAAACGCTCAGCCTTGATAGGAAAATCTGGGTTTAAGATTAACAAATTATTAATATATATATTGTAGGCTATTTTCTAACCATATTCCTGTAGTACAAGCAGCATCTCCGCCACCTACAGTGGTTCAAACAGACCTCTATCACAATCTTCCTGACACTGTAAAATACCTAGTTGTGAATGGTTTTGCTCAGAAATCATTGCTGGTTTTGATAGCCCAATTTATTTTGGAAATGCCTTCATCTCACCAACCCTGGTTTCATAATACAGGTGTTAGCAGCCCCAAAAATTCCAACCTGCTTGGTCAAGGGAAAAGGACTTTGAGAGGAGAAGCAGTGCAGGCTCTGCTCATTCCCTCAGAGTATGAATATGAACAAAGTGAGATACAAGAGGGTTGAATAGCAATGCAAAAGGAAGTTACTGTGTCAGCCCTACCAGCAGCTAAGAGACCAGCAGAAAACTTGGAGTTGCTGCAGTACAGAGCTGACCACTGTAAAAACAAATACTTGATCACTTCTTGATGATTCAGAGAGAAACACTCAAAACATGCAGATGGAGGAGCCACAGAATGTTCAGCAGGAGATCCTAGATGATGGAAACTTAGCATGAAACTTTACAGGCATCTTGACATAGCCCAGAGTTGGAGCTTACTGAGGGAAGAAGCAGGGAAGAAGCTGGGGCTCACAAACTAATGCATCAGTTTTCTTCAATGACACTTCAGTCCTTTTTATCTTCCAAACATACTTGGGAAAGGAACAGAGGAATACATGGGCAAGAAATAAAAATAATTCGTATTTTGTCAGAGCAGGCAGAATAACCAGCCTAAACCTACACACTGCAAACAGAAAAAAGACATTTATTGAAACCAGTCCTTGAGTGTTCATGTAAAATACGTGGAAATGGAGAATGTTGTCTGCAAGCAGTGCTGCACCAGGTTCTTCAGCCTTCTGAAGGAAGTTAAACTGCAAATATCTAATGTAAGCATGGATGACTACTGCTTTTGTTTTCCGGTCTGAGTTTCAAGTCCAAAGCACATCACTCAGAGTGGCAATGGACAGAGCAGACTGGCTTTGAAAGCTGAGCTTTATGCTTCTTGGCAAAATTCAGCGCAAGTCTGCCATTGGTGTAGTAGGAAGCTGATCTTTTGTAGTCAGTCCTTTTGACTGCTAGCACAATCCTGAAATTTTTTGGAGACAGTATTACTAAAACTTTTCTTGTGCAGACACAAGAAGGAAGGGCTGGCCTGCTTTGGTTTTCTTACAAGAATAGGATACTTTCCCCCAAGAGTAAACAAGAGTGAGGACTGAGTATTTAGCAAGTTTATGAGTAAGATTCCAGTCAGAATTGCTACAGCCTGTTTGTAAATGTACCAATATCCTGTTACTCGGGGAATCTGAAATCTACCTTGCATAAACGTAGGCTTTGGAAAGTACCTTTTGTGTTACAAGTTGTTTGGAACTACTCGACCGTTGTGAAGGTAGAAAACCCTGAAGATCTGTCCCACAGCAGATTTATCTTTATAGATGTACATCTCCCTGGTAACATTTTAGGGGTTTTTCCCCTGCCTCTTTTCCACTCTTCTAACACCTGGTTTTTTTTCTCCAAACAATGCCAGTTTGTCAAGTTTATCAGTGACCTTGGAAGGGAATCGCCCACATCAGCTGAAAAAAATTACTTTGATCAGGAAGGAGAAGGAACAGATGAGGGAAGACTTAGAGAAAAGTTAAAAGATTGGAGAGTCCATAGGAAATGCGCTGTCTATTATTCAGCTTCCAGGAAACAACGTGTTACGGAAGATAAGGAAGCAAAGCAGCCAGAAGTGTTCTTCCCCTTTTCCCAGCAGCCATCCTAGAGCCCAGGCAGAGAGTTCCCAAGACTTACAACTGATAGTGCTACTTATTCACCAGTGTGAATTTAGTAGTGAAGGAAAGGTATCCCTTCTTGCTTCTTTCAGAAGTCCTCTGCTCTTAAAGAAGGTCCAAGCTTGCTTCAGTCAGTTCTGAGTTTCCTCC
The DNA here is from genome assembly GCF_000690775.1 of Eurypyga helias. Taxonomy (NCBI): domain Eukaryota; kingdom Metazoa; phylum Chordata; class Aves; order Eurypygiformes; family Eurypygidae; genus Eurypyga; species Eurypyga helias. Next base: position 11,114 of record NW_010240069.1, on the reverse strand, counting down.
TTTCACTAGTGTACAGCCACTGCTGTAGTCCTTGAAAATTTGCAGATACAGAAAAATCAGTTCTTTACAACAAACACAGAAATTTTGTACTGACACAGCCTCGTACACTGGGGTTTTACTTAAGTAGCAAAGGCAGCCAGTCTTGCTTGTACTTCCAGAAAAGTCATTGTCAGTAGCTGCAAGCCAGGATAAATGCTCTTAATGGAACATTCTAGTGCAGATCTTCCCTGACTGAACAAATCAAAGACTGCAGAATGCAGTTGTGTGGAGAACATCCTCTTTCTAGCTAAGCAGTGTTATTACTGTCAAAAAGTACAGCACAGAAATACAGCAATTAAGGGCCTGGTAGAAGCTGACAGAAGCCTCCTGTAAGAGTGTCTTTGTTGTCAGATTTTTGGATGAGTGGTTTAAATGGTCCAGTACGTAGTACCACATGCCCTACCAGCACTTCAGAGAAGCATATGGCAACTTTCCACTGGGAAAAAAACATAACTTAATAGCGGTGCGTTGTATGTTTTTCTTGTCCTGTGCTGTTAGTTCTAAGTGTTCTGATAAACGTACCAATGTACTTCTGGCTTCCATTTTGACCATTGGATAGGAAGACATATATAGTTGTCTCAAAACTGTAGTTTGCAGATGATATTTAAATAAGCATTAAAAACTTTTTCTGACATTTCTGGGAAGAGTCTGTATAGCATTTCCCTCTTTTTTTCTTTTTCAAGAATTGTCACAGTTCTCATCAGTAAGCCCGATGAAGAAATGAGGGATATGATTCACTTCTGGCTTTTTGCCTCCTGGCAGTGATCTAACAGCAATGAATTCAGGACAGTCATACGAGCAAAAAACTGCAATAACATATTTGAACATCAGATTTGATTGTATTGTTTGCTGCCCAAATTTCTTATCAGAACTTCCGTTCGGATACTGCATATGCCATTTCCATATCCACAAGTGGTTGTGTGATTGTTCTGTTTCATATGGAGTATTTTGGGAGCAAATTGTTCTTTTTAAAAAAGGGTGTTGCATATCTAAAATATACCAACGTAGTTCTGAAACCAGTGGCAAAAGAACACAAAAATATTGCTAAATTAAAAAACACGGTAGCAATCTCTAGAAATTAACAAAAGTATTATCCTTTTTATACCATTATATCTGTCAATCCATGCAAATGCTATGAGCTCAGACATTCTCCTTTCCCTAGAAACTGGTTAATCTTGAAGCAGAAAGAGTTAATTCTTTCACTAACTATTACAGAGCCTTAGGCTGCATTTTTCTTCGCCTCTCTGTTTACTGGAATTAAATCAAAACTTGGTAGCTGGTTACCTTTCTTAATACTCATTCTCTGTTTCCATGATTTGTTACAAATATTTCCCAACCAAGTTAGTTGTTACATCAGTTTTGGCCAAAAAGAGTTTTTATTATTTGATCACCACTAGAATTCAAAGCATAGTAGTCTGTTTTTTACCATGGCCTGGGAAAGTCAAGGTTAATACATTTAATTCAAGTCTGCAGAGCGATACAATTAGTGCGTCTATGCTAACTTGAGACAAGTGGATATAGGCCACTGTGAGCAAGAAGCAAACTGTACCCCTCAGAGTGATAAAAATCTGGAGTGTTACACCCGGATCTCTTCCAGCAGAATTGCATTGTTCTATAATCATGAATCTTGGAAGGGATCTACCCTCATAGCTAAGAAACAGGGAATGCAATTTCCAATCACAACTGGTGTTAGTCCAGTAACTTCACTGGGGATTGTTCCTTGTTTGCATACATATCCTGCAGTTGGCTTCCATTACTTAGAATCTGGGCAAACATCATCTTCATTTCAGCTTTGGCTAAGGCCTACAGATGCTAACAGAGATACGATGTAAATCAGTGTTCAGTCCAGTCCGTAGTTTTCAGAACATGTGAACTTAAAACCACATATTGCTAATTTGAAATAGTGTATAAATAAGATATTTTAACGTGATGTCTAATAGAAATGGTAACAATAATGGGTTAGAGCTGTTGGATGAAGGATCAAGCACTATTATCTCTTTTTTTTGGTTTTTTTCAAAGTCGACACTTGGATACATTGCTCTGCTCATAAGTACTTTCCATGTACTGATTTATGGATGGAAAAGAGCCTTTGAAGAGGAGTATTACAGATTTTATACACCACCAAATTTTGTTCTTGCCCTTGTTCTGCCATCCATTGTAATTCTCGGTAAGATTATTTTACTTTTGCCATGCGTAAGTAAGAAACTGCGGAGAATTCGAAGAGGATGGGAGAAAAGCCATGTTATAGAAGAAGCGAGTGGGTCTGTTCCACATCTCTCGCCAGAAAGGATAACTGTGATGTGATGATAGGCTAAAATTTGTTAGCATTGTAGGAGATGTTTGGGTTTGGGATTTTTTTTTTTTCATAAATTTGTGGGCTTGGGAGTTTAGTCAGAGTATGAGTAAAATCACTGTGGACTTGCTTGGCATATAGTACAAGCTCTTAACCAAACTATCAGAAATCTGTAACTAGAAGACTACTACTTCAGATAACTGCAAAGATATTTATTTTAATTACAGAGGGCAAATGGTTATGAAATCAGATGTTTTTTTAATGCTCCTTTGCACAGTTATATCACAACACTGTTTTGTTATAACCATGCTTTCCAGGTATTCCTTTGATTTAGAGCATATGTATCAGAGTGCTATTTATTAATACCATGTTTTCTGGGCAGTGTTTCTTTCATTAAAACCACATTTCTGAGTTAGTGAGTTCAGAACATTGACTAATAGAGTTAAGTACTTAGGAGATAATCAGGTTTTGAAACAAATTAATTTTTTAATGATATATTGCACATGTACAGTATATTTATTTGTGTGTGTATTTGTTTTACACTATTCCATGATTTGAATATGCAAAACCAGTTTCAGTTACGGTGTTAGTATACATCTTGTAAGCAAATAGCATTGTACTAACAAGAGTCATATTTTTCAAAGTATCACATAGAATTTTAGATTTTTGGCAACTCTTTATTTCCATATACCACGTGATGAAAATTCAAAATGCTGTTATATATGTATTGAAAGACTTGCAGATATGTGTGCAAGCAGCTAGTTTTTGATTTTAGAATGCTTTTGAAGTATCAGGAAATATTTTAAAACAACAACAACAACAAAAGGCTAAGAAATCTGCAACAATAAAAATCCATTTTCACTGTGAAACTTCCAGTATATTGGTACAACAGGGAAGCATCACAACACTCATGTTCTATATGTTTCTACACTGGAGTTTCAGTTATATATGAATTTCCCAGAGTCTGTCTTAAATTCTTAGTATCTTTTTGTGCAAATCCAATCTTCTATTTTTATATAAAGGTCTTACATTTACAACAAATGTCTCTGGGATATGCCTGAATTTTTGAGAAGCAAAAGTATTATTCTTATACTTAAAAATTAATTTATCTCTAAAACTTGACATTTGCATTTCCTGTGGGATTCAAAAAGAGAGTTCACAATTATTTATAACTACTGCTTTGTCAGGTTCTACTCTTCTCTAACAAAGTAGCCAAACTCAACTCATACCTTGAGGCTACTCCTGCTTAATTAGCAAAAACCTTACTTCAGTGAATCAGAATGTGTATTTGGTCCTAATTTTCTTGTCTGAAATTATATTTTTCCTATGTATATTTGCACTGTTTAGGATCTCTGAATTTTGTAGCTGAACCTTCATTTATTATTTATTGCTTTGCAAGAATTTGTCATCATTTTGCTACATCAGAATTATATAGTACTTAAGCTTGAATTTATCCTTAAACATCACTAGTCCTGTAAATCTCATTATCTCTGTAATGAAACCAATAGCGCCACAGAACATGAAGAATCTAGAATCAAACTCTGCCCCCAGTTACACCAGCCTAAATCTAAAGAGTTCATGTTAGCTGTTCTTAATTTATTTTCAAAATCAAAAAACCCACAACAATTTTCTTTTCATTGTAGTATCCATATTGCCCAAATTTACACATTATCAAACTTACACTGTGTATATTCTGGATTTGTTGCAAATCAAGAGACAGTAGAACTTTCATTCATTTTAAGCATGTTAAATTTAGAGGTGAAAAATAAAATATTTGCATGATTTTTTTCCCAGAATTAAAGCAATTTCATATGCCTTTAAATATGTTTTCTATTGGATGAGAGGTCAGTGAATTATTTTTGAAAATGGAGGTTTGTGAAAACATTTTTTTTTCTCTAATTCAACTATATTTCATGTATGTCAACAGAAATTGGAGAAGTTTTTTTCAGTTCACAAATTTTCAGTTTCAAATAGTTGGAAAACTCAGTGTTATCCTCCTTTTTACGACACGGTGGGGGAAGCAATTTGAAAGAGAAAATTCATTTTGTTTCACCATTTTTTGGAAAGTGAACAATAATAACAGATATAATTGGTCAGACTGAGGTCTTTCAGACTTGTCTCCAGAAGCTGGCAACCTGCAGATGCTTCCAAAAAGAGGGCATGTGTCCAATGGTTCTCCTGACATAACCTCTCAACCTCTTGGAAATCAATAATTTCGGACTTATTTGAGACGTGCTGCCTCAGGATTATTGTATTTAATGGCTCCTTCCTCCAAAGGATTATCTAACTTTTTTAGAAATTTGAAACTTTCCCAGTTTTTTACAGGAGAAGAAAGGAAAAGATGGAAGAGGGCGGAAAAAAAGTTTGATAAAGCTATCAAATTAATAAAACAAGTTTGCATTCTTTCTTTTTTCCAAGAACAAATCCGTTCTTTTCAGGGTACTAATTTTATTGTCCCTCCTCCAGTATGCACCTACTTCAGTGACACTTGTGGTGATACACAAGCACAATCCTGTTTTATCAAACATTCTAGACGTTAAGTGAAAAACCTGTCGTTGCTGGAGGTAGACAGGAGCCTAAACGAGTACAAATGAGATTTTCACATTAAAGTGAAGAACAAGTGACAGTTACAACTCCTAAACTTACTTTGCCTGTCTGTAAATACATTCCAATACTGGAAGCTGTGTATTTCTTGAAAGGCTTGCAGAATTATATGTAACTGGATTTCCATATCGGCCTGTTTCCCATTCCATTATTGCAGAGGGAAACCACAGAAAAGCTTAGGCATTTGTGCTTCAGTCCTTTATATAAAATTCATTTTTAAAATCTTAGTATATACAAAGTCTTGGAGAATTTTAAGGAGATACATACCATGTTACATTCTACCCTAGTCCTGTGCACAAAACCTTATTAACATCACAAGAATGAGATAATATAACTGAGAGCAGAATTTCATACCTCTGAACAAATTTAGGACAGAAACCATTACTGTTGATAATCTGATTATTTTTCAAAATTATATGTGCTGCTGTTATTTTATAGTATTCCACACTTCTGTAGAATAGGTAATTAACATTCAATTGTCTAATGCATTTGGTGCAATAGCAACAATGTTGCAGAACTAAGATACTGTACTAATTGAAAATTATTGTCGAAGTCCATATATATAGTACTGTAATGCAACACTGACAGTGTATACAGAAATGTATTGGCCCTCTTTCCTATGCAAAAAGTTATCATTAAATTTCTTCAAGAATGTTAAATTTCAAGTTCAAGAACTGTTAACATTTTGAACTGCCAGAGGTGTGCGGAGAGAATAACGACGTGCTGTTCTTTTTTTCAAACTGTGTGTGTAGAAAGTTTAAAATGTGGTTTGTTTTTATAAGTTACTTGAAAGGTTGAAATATTGAAGTATTACTAAATAGATAATATTTTTAGATCAAATATATGAAGGCATTTTGTGAAATACTCATGCTGCAGAATGACATAGGGTTTCCCGTTAGGCCGTGTATTTCCTTCTAACTGGAATAACAAGTTGACTTGTGATTTAATACTTTGTAGTGTTCTTTAAGGACCAAGTCTGAAACTACATGACGCTCACGCATTTACTACACATTGTGTATCATGTCATGCATATGTTTAGTCACATAAGGAATCTGCATTCCTGTGATCAAACACATTGATTTCTGTACAAGAGCTCACATTAGGACTGCTCATTGGAAAAAGACCTGAGGCTAAGTTTAGTTTTGATGCCTAAATACAAACTAAATTCATTTAGATGTCTTAGTTACTTAGTAGAATAAATGCATATTTTGAGGAATAGCCTGCTATAAAAATATTTTTTGTAGCTTTATATGAATTGCTTACTACCTAATGAAAAATGAATAATGAAATAAACTCATTTCTCTTCATTACTGTTCAGTAAATTAAAAATAGTGCTTAATATGTAATACAGAACTGTACACACTGCATTAGAAATTTGAGACCTCTGTATTTAGCAACAGGTTATTTGTTTTCTATGGATATTGAGGTATTCTTTCTTAACATTGTCTAAAATATGGTTCTATTACAGGTTCCATATGTGTCTTTAATTTTACTTACAATTTTGTTAACTGTGGCGACTATGTACAAGTTGATTAAGTACCCATGTGTTTGAATTATTTAGAGATTAATTATTTTGTAATTGTTTTGCAAGTTCTTTGCATATCTAGCTTGTGGTAATGGTTACTGTGAATTGGTGCCATGTTTAACTTTTTGTTCCAACATTGTGCATTATACGATGTGCCAACATGAGAAAGTACGCTTGTATTTTTATGTGGCGTTAATTGCCTATGAAATAGTGTGTCTGTGTGTGTGTGTCTGTATGTTATTAGCTATACATGCTGCCCAACTAGCACAAAGGGAAATTATTAATTAATATAAGACAGTGAGTTCCCAAGTGGCTATAAATTTCACAGATATGAATATAGTTAGGAAACAGCTTTCCTCTGAATGTGAAGATTTCTTCTGAAAGTTAGATATTTCAGGTGCATAAAAATTAGATAGATTGAGTTTTTCAGTATAATATTTTCATCTACACAGTGGTAATAGATGCATATGCACAGTTCCTTTCAGACAGTGCATCTCCTAATACACAAGTTCTTGATTTCTTGGCTGTTCATCCTGTAGTATTTTCTATCAATGTACCGAGTAATGTGGCAGTACTGACCTTGTATCATTATATGATACTGCTTTAATTAATTAGATTACAGCCTTTAAAATAAGTGATACATTGAACTGACTTGAAAAATTATCATTATCTATTGTTTCTTATGCCTTGCTGGCAGTGTCTTGCAGTGAGCACAATACATCTCCCATGTGCAATATTCTCTTTGTAGTTGCGTTTGTCAATTTGTTTGTGCTGTCTCTCTGAACAGGGCTATTATAAATTATTAGTAATGCTTTTATCTATTTTTCCATAGACTGTGTTTTACACAAAAGTCAATAAAAAGTCAGTGTCAGGTATTTGGCTTTTTCTTCTGTGGTTATGCATAATAAATTTTAACTTGCTTTTCATTACAATACATGTGTGCTCTGATCAACGTTTTCTCTGAGAAGTAGAACTTGAATGTGGGCTCATAAGAATAAAATCTAAAGGGCAATTTGTTACTTTTTGCAGTGGCTGGTTAAGAGATATTCACACAGACACACTGGAAAGCTAATTCCTGTATCCTACTGTAAGGTATTTTCCATGTGTTCAGAACACAGAGTGAACACTGCAGTACTGTCAGCGTACATTCAGTCCACTTTTCATTCAACAAACAAAAAGTTTGGCAGAAGTGAGACTGCTGGCACAAGTAGGTTTGCCAGGTGGAGACACTCTTCCTGTTTGGTTGTGTGTGTGAGAAAGCATTCCTGTTTAAATGAGAAAAACAGACCAACCACTTTGCAGTCTTTCATTTGGAAATGTATCATTTTTTTTCCAAAGAGCCTTATGCCAACATCAGAGGAGAAGAATACACAAGGGGTAAAATCCTGCTTAACTAGAGGCCCGCAACATAAACTGCTCTGAGTTCAGAGAAGTCCAGATGCACGAGTCAGTGAAGCTGGCTGGATTTGCATTGCTTTCACGTTAAGTTACATAGCCTTCCCAGATTCCCAAATGGAATTTAGGCATTTTTAAAACTCAAAATACTTAATACCTATTTGTGCCATGCCTGATGTAACAGTAACATTCTGGTCCTTGAAGTCTATCTTTTCTTAGCTTTTTTAAAAAATCTCCCCGTTTCTCTGTGTCCCAGTGCTCCTTTTATTGAGTGTTGATGCTATGCTGGCAGCTGGGGCCCCAAACTTACACCTTTGTCTGTCTGAACCTTGTACTGCACAAACGTGTAAGCTCTGTCTACTGTGACTTACTGCATTTCCTTGCAATAATGAAGATCAGTGTGAAAGTCCCCCTCAAATCCATACCAGCCAATGACCTGAACACTGTGTTTTAATAGCATAGGCAGGTAAATTCAGATGCTGGAACCTCTGTTGACTCTGCAGGCTTAAGGTTGAATGTACTGCCAGCCACTTCACAGGTCTTGTCTTTTTTCCTGTGGATATCAAACACAGGAGGTCTGGCAGGAGAGTTCTGCACTTTCCTGTTCCTATGTCGTCCCTTCCTTTTCCCCTTCCTACTGACCAAAAAAAGAAACAAAAATGAAAAGGAAGGCAAGGAGTCAACAGATTGATTCTTAGAAAGACTCTGATTTCTCTGAAGAGCTCAGTGTCATATTTGATAAACGGTGCAGGTAGCTTTGGAAAGAGTCCACAGGTTCAATACAGCCAAGGAAAGGATATCACTGGTCTAGGGCTGAAGACCCCCGCTGCAGCACATGAAAGGTGTATCCTGTGCTGAATAATAGTCCTTCAGAAACCTGCAACCTAGTTTGTAAGACAGCAAACAGAGAGCAGCAGAGGAAATAAGTCACTCCGCAAAGTCAACAGGAGGTTAATGGCAGACCTAGATACAGAACCGTGATCGTCTAAGGCACAGTGGTGTCCTACACGCACAGTCCTGTAGCTTTATGGAATTTAACTTTACCTCAAGAATAGCTTGCTGAAATGTCTCTTCACAAGATTTTGTCCTCAGTCAAATAAAAACCCTCTCTACATCAAGTCTACTTTTTAAAGATGTTTCTTAGCATTTGTAAGACTTAACATTTAATACTTGTGAATTGGTATTCTCAGAAGTAAGTTACTATAACCTTGAATGTCTCGAATGTTATTTGTTACCAAGGGAAGCGGTAAACGTGACAAAAATACAATATAAGCTTGTTGAAGGCAGAATACTGTTAAGTAAATATTTTCACAACTGCTTGCAGGTTTTTGAGGGTGGACATTTGCCAAGGGCAGCAGAATCCCTGTAGTCAAACTTGCACAGTGTAGCTTTCATCCCCGTTTTTAAAAGCTTCATTTATGAAGAAGGTGCACGGTGGGTACGTGGAGCTTTGCAATACGATCTTTGGAACAGTCAGCCAACAAATGGCATGTGACCTAAGCTTATCATTTACAGACTGAGTTGCCCAATGTAGGTATGTTCTCTATACATGTGTCATTCAGAACACAAGCAACCCAACTTAAAACCACTTAAGCCACAATAAAAGTAAATTTTAGCGCTTATTTTATTTTAATAAGCTTAAAAAATTTTCCATACATACAATTTCAGTAAGTATTGGGGCACCAAGCAAAAAAGTGTATAATCCAGTTAGTTGAGCACTAACTGCTTGCAGAACTATAAGCATTGTCCTTACAATCCATCTCAAATGCTTAACACAAAATCCTGTTGCATCCGGTGTCAGCCCAGACACCAGACAGCCACTGGGAACATTCACAGAAACAAATGTGCAAGTGAAACACCAAAGGGGTAATAAAATGGTTCGAGGCACGGAGAGATGTGTGTACGTGGGTGGATGAAAAGCGTCAAACACCATGTGACCTGTGTTCCTATGAATGCACCTCAGGATGCTACGGATGTCAAAGTGGTTGTTGTGTTTTCCAAATTAGAGTCCTAGACTATGCTAGGCTTTATTTTTGCTGTCATTTTGGAGTTGTGTACACGATGAACTTCTACAAAATGCAGAGTGTGGATGGGTACATGCGGGGTTGTATGTCTTCCCTTTGACTCGTGTATGTGAGTACTGAACATGATATGTATCATTTCTGAAGGAGGCAGGGGTGAAACGGAAGGGGTGTAGCATGCAGGCTGGGAAGGATGAAAGTGAGAGCTATGTTGGTTACAGTCAGAGCCTTAAAGGTTTCCTTCTTGTTTCTGTTATCAGTCACTTTTCCTATAAAAGCTGTCTGGATATTCAAACTGCTGTCTTAGCATTTAATACTTTTATTCATGTATTCAAATGTTTCTTTGGAATCACAGAAGTTAAAAAATTGTTTCCTAATGAAAACTAAGGTTGATACCAACAGTGCCTGCAGTCAAAGACTTGGGATATGCGCATATCCAAAGTTGTATATGCACAACTTGTCCAAAGGGTATCCAAACCCTACGCAGGCCAGTGGAAGAGAGCAGCCTGGCAGGGTGCTGTGACCACACCATCAGGTGTCACCTTTTGCTGCAGCCACTTCTGGATACCCAGCTCTTTTCCTCCAGGCATACACCCAGCAAAGGGCCTGCTGTTCCAGGCAGATTGGTGTTGGCAGGCTTGGCCACACTCCCATCCTGGAGACAGCATTTTGGAATACAACCGCATGCCCGTTAGGGGTATGTGTATCCCTGTAGGGGTTGCTGTGCTTGCAGCCAAGAGGTGTCATAGCAAACCCAGGGATGAAAACTCAGCACGTAGAAAACATCCAAATCCCCTTATCCTTCGGTCCCTGTCTTTCTTTCCCGGCATTTGTCATAAGTTTTGTATCCGTCTACACAGAGGAAAGATTCCTTACCCCTGCCCTTTCCCACAGCCAGGCAATTTCAGACAGGACTGTCCTGTCTACTCCAGGGTTTGTCATGGTGGTCTGCCATGGTGGATTTTTTCAGGATCAGAAGTGAGGGATGCCCCAGCCTCTCTCGTCCCACTCCCCAGCAGGTGGGAAAAGCCCAGCCTATGCACTGCACGTGAGGGGGAAGTGGTTTTCTCTCTGAGGAATCATTTTGTAGCAGGTCATGAAATGGCAGCAGTTGGTAGCGTGGAGGAGGGTATAAAACACAGGTGCCGCGACAGAGGTGCAGAGATGCAGCAGCGGGATGCGGCAGGACGGGCCTGTAGGCCCCGGCGCCGGGACGTGGCACCGCCCCGCTCCCATG
>NW_010240068.1:0-7059 GCF_000690775.1 Eurypyga helias | reverse complement strand
CGGTTGCCCGGTGACGGGGCAGACCGGGGGTGGGCTGGCCTCAGTGGCACCTGGGCCATGTGGAAAGCGTGCCCGCGAGCCGGGGGGGGTGCGGTGTCCCCGAAGGGCCGTGGTGAGGTACCCGAGACTTCAGGAGGGTGGCTCTGTCGTTGGTGCTTTGTCGAAAGAAAACAAGGAACCAACCGCGTCTGGCAATTTTACGGCTGAATTTAAAATCCATTCCAGCACTGGGGAATAGAACAGTTAATGAAACTCGATGTGAACTCGGGTATCTTTTTAAAGCAGGCAGTGGCTTTTGATCGTGCAGAAGTATCTTGTAACCTGATGATATGTCCACGCACAAATGGGCTTTTGAGTGAATTGGCAGTATGTCAGCTGCTCCTGGACCGAAACGTTTGTGCAAAACCCGTGAAGAAAAAAATTCCCAGTACTTGTATGGGATTAATCTGTTTCTGTTTGGTGGGTGAAACAATTGGAAAGGGATGTCATTTTACTAACAGTGCAGTTGCTGTCTCTTTAAAGCGTTAGAGTTCAGAGGCTTATTTTTGATGAGGTGCCTGTAAATAAGTCATCATGAAAACGTAGGTATTGTGTAATTCATAATATTTGTAAATGTCACTTACTAGAAAAAAAAAAAAAGGTCTTGGTCAACAGTTGGTGCCCAGAGATGTAAATGAAGGAGATGTGTAACACTTCCCTTCTACTGCCCTCCTTTTCATCAGTGAATTTTCGCTCAAGGGACTTCCTGAGCCAGATGTGGTTTGTGTTTATTCAGTATGCCCCAGCAGAATCATAGAATCACAGACTGGTTTGGGTTGGAAGGGACCTTAAAGACCATCTAGTTCCAACCCCCCTGCCATGGGCAGGGACACCTTCCACTAGACAAGGTTGCTCAAAGCCACATCCAGTCTGGCCTTGAAGACATCCAGGTATGGGGCATCCACAGCTTCTCTGGGCAACCTGTTCCAGTGCCTCACCACCCTCTCCAGGAAGAGTTTCTTTCTCATATCTAATCTAAACCTCCCCACTTTCAATTTAAACCCGTTACCCCTTGTCCTGTCACTACAGGCCCTTGTAAAAGTCCCCCCCAGCTTCCTTGTAGCCCCTTCAGGTACTGGAAGGGGCTATAAGGTCTCCCCGGAGCCTTCTCTTCTCCAGGCGGAACAAGCCCAACTCTCTCAGCCTTTCATCATAGGAGAGGTCGATATTATTTTATTTTCTTCTGTGAATTTCTCCAGTCTCCCTTGAGCCCGTGTGTCTGTAGCTGGCAAGAAGACACCTCAGAAACCCTGGGTGGGAAGAATTACCTCTTGCTTTATTTTGGTTGTGGCTTTTACCTTCCTCTTTTGCTCATAGTATTCACAGTGTGAGCAAGCCACAGATTTATACCTTGGCTAATGTGTTTCTGCTTATTCTTTGAGGACCCTTTCTTATGTCATGGTTCCTTAGTTTCCTAGTAACCTTTTGGTGAGGGACCTTTAACAAAGTCTTTTGGAAAACCAAAGCAGATTTTTGAAAACTACAGCACCCTCATCCTCATGTTTGTTGAATCTTTCAGAGATCTTAAATAGTTTTGAGAAGCAGGATTTCCTTTTGCAAAAGCCATGTTAGATCTTCTCATGTAAATCATATATTTTTGTAAGTGTTCATTAACAGTATTTTTAATTATGGTTTCTGCTTACATTAACAGTTTTCTTTTTTGCAGATTTTTAATTTTTTAAAGTTGTTTCACATTTGCCATTTCTCATCCTGAGGTTCCAAGGAATTGCTGAATGAGAGTTAATCTGCTGTCACTCTTCATTCAGCTATTGAACCTTGAGTTCTCTTAAAACGCCTGTAGGGTGCTGCTGATTATTCTTATTTTGTCAGTGTGTTTCATAACCTCTGCTGTAGTTCCTTCAATTTTGGACAGATTCTCTGATGAGTCACCTACAAGAACAGTTTGCAGATGATCAACTCCCTGTTTTCTTTCATAGTAAAAGCTGATGGAAAGTATTCACTCCCCTCCTCAGCATCATGTAGTATGAAAACACCAGTTTCCTAAAGAGCTCTAAAGCATTTACACTTGCTGTGAAGAGCATGGCTACAATGAAGACAGACACTGAAAGAAATGTAGGGACAGAGAAACCAAAGAGGATAAAAAGACAGCAGGGCTGTTTGCTTTTTAAGAAACAAGGAAGGTGGCATTTTTTTTAAAACCAAAGTTTTGACAGAAATTATGGTGCAAGACTGAATTATTCACTCAGTCTAATTTTGCAGTGTATCCTCTCCATCCAGAATATAACTCTGTCTTCCTCAGGAATATAACTAAATTATGCTTGTTACTGAGCACAGCATTCTGCAGCATGACTTGGAGTATAAGTGGGTAAGTCAGTGGCTTAGGGTACATCGTGGATGGAATATTATGGAACTTGATTATTACCCTGAACATTATTGTCATGGTGATGGTTGTGGGCAGGTATCTTTAACTGAATCCCTCCATTTTCTGAACTATGGAGTAGTTTTTTACTGTAAAGCAGCTTAATGAATGTGATTTAAGAGTATCTGGACTCCATATTTGTAGTGCTGATGGTTTGAGTTCAGTACAAAAGCATAGAAGAATGGGTTCTTTTTAGCATGACTCCTCATGGGGAGTGACTTAAGGTTTTGACTTTTTTTTTTTAATATGGCAGAACAGCTGATTGACAGCTTTCTAACCAGTACTTAGTCAGTCAAGTGAAACAGAAATGTGGGAATAATGTAGATAAATTTCCATTTTGGATAATGTGAATTACTCAAGTGTCCTCAAGGAACAGAATGTTTCTAAGTATGATGTGTTTGAGACTTTCTGTTGCCTATGGTGGTTGTGGAGAAAATGCTAGCATTTGCAGTAGCTTATGGTGGAGAATTTGATGGGAATAATGTAATGAAATTTTATGTTTTGAAGGGTTTTGTGTGTGTGCAAGTGCTAGTTTAAAAAAAAAAAGATTGTGGAAAATGATCGTGCTCATAGTGGGTGTTTGAGGTGGCCAACGGCTGATGCAAATGACGTATGTGCAGTTCACTGTATGCTGTTCTATTCTTGAAGCTACAATTTAATACTTATTATATTTGTCTGCCAAAATCAAAAGGTCAGTGATGATAAACTTTGAATCACTGGTGGTTATTTGATCACTCCTTAAGGCTTCCTCAGCTGACTTAAATGTTCAGCTTACTTTCAGAAGTTAAAGCCCCACACCCAAACACACTGGAGAAGGAGATCAATATCATTTCCAAATTGCTGTCAGCGTGGAAAACAAAATAAGCAGGTCCCACAGCTGAAGCCATGTAGGACAACAATTACATTTTTGGTGAGGCACTCTGAGAGCAATGTAGCATTTTTTAAGTTGTGTGGGGCAGAGTTCACCCTTCTCTAGATACTTGGTGTGCTGATAGGGGAAAAAGCCTTTTGGTAGTGCAAAAGCAATAAATGCACAGTGGCTTATTGCCACAGATGTTGACTGAGAGATGTGCAGAATTTTGCTGTATTAGAACTTCTGAGGAATGTTTTCAGGAAAAACTAAGATTTGTAACTGTGAGAATTGTGGGCACTGCTAGGTCTCCTGTGGGCCATCACAAATCCTCATGGAAACAGTCCTCTGTGTTTGCAGGACTAGTTTATCTTGTAAATTTAGGATAGCAACCACTGGTGTTTTCTTAGGTTCTGCTATGATACATGCTGTTACTCGGTATTGTATTTCAAGAGATTGTCTAGTCCAGACCCCTGCTCAAACAGGGGTCAGCTAGAGCAGGCTGGCCAGGACACAGTTGAGTGTCTCCAAGGATGGAGACCCCACAAACACTCTGAGAATCTCTTGTGAGTGTTTGATGAGTAAAAAAATGTTTTCATGTGTTTGGCTGGAGTTTCATGTGTTTTACTTGTGCCCATTGCCTCTTGCTCTGGTAGTGGGTGCTGTTGAGAGGAGTCTGGCCTCTTCATCTTCATTCTCTCCCATCAGGCACTTACACACATGGATAAGATCCTCCTAAGCTTTATTTTTTCCAGGCTGAAGAGTCTCAGCTCTCAGCCTCTGCTCATACAAAAAGTGCTCCAGTCCCTTAGTCATCTTTAGCTGTGTGCTGGACATGCTCCAGTAAGTTTGTCTGTCTTGTACTGGGAAGCCCACGGCTGCACCCAATACTCCAGACACGGCCTTACCAGTGCTGAGTAGAGTGGAAGGATCACTTCCATTCGCCTCCAGGCAGTGTTCTTAATACAGCCCGGGGTGCTGTTGGCCACCTTTGTGGCAAGGGCACTTTGCTGGCTCATGATTAGCTTGTTGTCTGCCAGGTCCTACTTTACAGAGCTGTTTTCCAGCCATTTGGTCCCAAAGCATGGTCCTACTTTTCACTCTGTTCTCTCTTGTTATGATGCTGAACTCCAGCATCTCATGGTCATGCCAAGGCCTTGTTCATAAGTCACATTCAGTAGAGCAACTTTCTTTGTGGGATCCACAATCACCTGTGCCAGGAATTTTTTATGAGTGTACACAAATCTTCGGAATTGCATAAACCCTGCTGTATTGTTCTTCCAGCAGATATCAGTGTGGTTAAAGCTGCCCATGAGGACCAAGGCTTGTGAATGTAAGGCTTCTTACAATTGTTTGAGGAAAACCTCATCTACTCCTACCTGATGAGGAGGAGGTCTAGTGCAGATATCCGCTGCAAAACACCTGTGTTGGTCTGCCTCCTAATCCTGACCCATATGCCTTCTGTTGACTCCTGACGTCCCAAGGCTGAGCTCCAGCCATTTCAGCTGATGTTGAACATAAAGGAAAACTTGGTCTCCTTGCCTTCCCAGGCTGAACTTCCTAAAAAGCCCATACTCCTCCATCACAGCATGTGGGTCAAGTTACCCCACTGTGTCTCCATGATCCCACTGAGATTGTAGCCATGTAACTGTGCACAGACACAGATTAGAAATCTGTTAAAAGAACATAAGAAGCTCGTAATAGTGAGGCAAAAACCTCTAGAAACAGTAATCTTCTATAAACATGAAACTGGCTTTCCAGTTTTCAGTGGCAGTCAAATTTTGCATTTTGAGTATGCTATGTATTGTAGTTTACGTGACAGTATCTCAGGAGCATCTGCAGCATCAGCATTTGCGAAGTAAGGTATTTTGACAAGTAGTAGTTAGTATTTAGCAGGTGTGTCTTAACAGAGCGTGTGTGAAGAGTGATAATGTTGAAGAAATTAAATCTTAGGTCTCCCTTTGGATTGGTGTGGAAAGACTTTGCGAGTGACGCAACTCCAGTTTGAGGTTGGGGAAGAGGGGAGTGCTAGCAGGGAAATGCTGGGGATGGGAGTTACCTTTTTAAAAAGGGTTGTCTTCAGCTGCTCCTGTTAATAGCAAAGTGGGTAAATTGTTCTGTGTGTTGCTGAAGGAATCAGAAATTATTTACCTCATCATGGATTTTTGGTCTATGGAACTGAACTTTATTTCTTGTAAATTTTTTATTTATTACTTCTCAAAAACATTGTGCATTTGCAATTCTCTTGTACCCTTGTGTTGGCCTACTAATTGCATGCTTAGGTTTTTCAAAGGGTTATTCAAATGTGGGGACAGCATTCCCTGAACCAGTGAATTGATGAGGCGTTTGTAAGGTGGTTTCAACACAGATGAGCCTGATACAATAGTTACGGGCCTTGTCACCTATAAGTAATATTCCTTAAAATAACTAGAAGTATGGGCAAAGATTTCTCATCTCCTGACTGTGAATGTAAAATAAGTATTTATTTCTGACACTTAGGGATTTTTATATAAATAATTTCAAATATATAAATAATTTGCATCTCTACTCATCTATATTAAATGTGTTTTATTTTCCATAAGGGTAAGTCTATCAGCAGCTGAGAAGTGAGAGGGACCTTAGTGTAAATCAGGTGTCTGTGAACCCTGTAGCAAACATGAGTGGCATGAAGAAGAGCTCTGTTGCCATGACTGTATTCTTTTTGACACTCGATTTATGTGTTCATGGCTGGCTTGAACACATACACTTGATATATCCATATCTGTATATTTTCATAGGGACATCTGAAGGTACCCTTAGAAGGCTAGAAGGTGAGCTCACCTCTTGAGCACGGAGGTGCATTTGGCCTGCCCGCCCCCAGTCTTGGAGCCGATGATGCTTTACCGGCCGGCAGAGCATCCAACTGCAAGACCACAGCACAAATTATGGTTGCGAGTTTTACATTTAAACATGTGTGCACCAAGGGGGAAGTGCTTCTTAAAGGCTTTGCAGCCCAATGAAGAATTATTTAAAAATAAATGCTTACTTTCTGAAAACGCAAAAGTTGTTTTTAAAACTGTGAAAGTTTATTGCAGCGTGACTGGTTAGGCATATTTTCCTGGAGGAATGAGATATTTATGCAGTAATATGTCAGCTCTTCTGAAGAGGCTAAGAAATGTTAATAGGGCTGGGGGGTATGGAAAGCAAGACTACACAAGCTGAGAGTATCTACCATTAAAGAATTACCTTTTTCCTTTGTAGACACATATGTCTTTTGAGTTTTTAATTTATTTTCCATAGAAGATTCTTAAGGAGTTTTAAAGAATTTTCGGAGTGACTCTTGGAATTATATACAAAATAGTAAAACAGATACAAAATTTACCAACTACGGATAAAGCTGTAATGTGTTGGAAATTGATGTACTAAAATTACATGTAATCTGTACCACTTTTTAGGGAGGAGAAGCTAAAGTGGAAAAATTATCAAGCATTAGTTCTGAAGTTCAGTGATTCATAATCTTAACACAATTTTATTAATGTTGCTTTAATTGATTATAGTTTACACATTAAATTAGAATTATAAATATAAAGCTAAACACTGGTCAGTGGGTTTCTCTTCTCTCTTTTTTTTTTTTTTTTTGTCTGCGTTTAGCAGTTACTGTATCCAGAGTAGTTTTTATGCTGTTGTTTCTTTGGTCAGTATTAGCAGCAGTGACTGATGTGTGAACTGTTGACGTATTAAAAATTTAGAGACTTGAATGTTACTTCATTCTGTTGGGCTAAATCGTAGAATCATAGGATGGTTAGGGTTG
>NW_010240067.1:0-1251 GCF_000690775.1 Eurypyga helias | reverse complement strand
AGGTCCCTCTGGATGGCATCCCAAGTATCATCCTTATCCAAGGATTGGATACCTTATCCAAGATATCATCCTTATCACTTCTTATAGAAGAGATTTTCATCTGAACCTTAAATTGACTTCTACAAGTCTCCATATATAAGGGTCTTCTTCAGTGTTGCAGTAATATGTACTGTAAAGCCCTGTGGTATTCAGTGAAACTGATCCATAGAAGCATTTATCATCTACAGGTCCTGCTAAAGCCAGCCCCTCTAATAAGCAGATGGTTGATTAGCTTTAGTGTTAGGTATTAGTCTAATATTCTGCCAACTTTTTTTAACCTTAATGATTTCAGCACTTGGCTTTTACAGTAAAAGGCTCCTCCTGCCTCCCTTCTTTCATCTATTTCCAGACACTGTTCCTTGGCATTTAATTTTCCTGCAACTTGTGGTTTAGCCAATTTCCAAGTTGGTAACTCCTCTATGGATAAAACTTGTTTCATTTAGAAGATACCTCAGCCACTCTGCAGGACTCAAATGACACAAATTCCCCTCACTTCTACTGAGATTACATCCTCTATTGCATGTCTGAGCACAATTCCTACTACCATTGAAAAGGTTTCCCCTCCACCCACAATAATTTTTCTTAGGCAGGTATGTATCTTAGCCTTCTCTCACACAAGTTGTGTACTGTCTGCATTTAAGTACTTACATCTGTGGAAGCTCAAAGCTGAATGCATATTCATGCCTTCCTGAATGAATGGAGTGAAGGTCTTCAGAATTGTCATCATCTAGGAAGGAAAAACTCAATATGCTATTCCACCTGTGAACATTTTATACAGCATAATAACCCTAACCCTATATAATATAGGTTTCTTTTTCCAGAATAAGAAGAAATTATACATTCTTTACAATACAGAGATCACAGCGTCCCAGAAACAAGTTTCTCCAGTCCATTTCTATTAACTGCTTGTGCTGGTTTTGGTTGGGACCGAATTGGTTTTCTTCACAGTGGCTAGTATGAGGCTATGTTTTGGATTTGCATGGAGAAGAGTATTGATAGTGCTGGTGTTTTTAGTTATTGCTAAGGAGTGCTCATACCAAATCAAGGTCAAGGTCCTCATTTTCTGGTGCTGTGCCTGTGTTCCCAGCTTCTTTGCTACAAGAAGCTGGGAGGGGACACGGTCAGGACAGCTGGCCTAAACAGGCCAAGGGAGTATTTCACTCCATGAAACATCACGATCAGTATATGGGTTGGGCCAGGGGTGGGCTCTCT
>NW_010240066.1:0-1245 GCF_000690775.1 Eurypyga helias | reverse complement strand
GGCTGGAGCCACCACAGGCCCCCCCAAGTCCACAACCCTGCTTGGGATTTACAGAAGCAGGACTTGGCAAGCAGATCCTCCCGTCATATCCGCCACACCTGATGGTTCTTAGAGAGTTGTCCAAAACCCACTTAATTACCCCCAAAACCAAAGGGACATGAGGACATGGCCACTTGTGGATACGAGTGACCCCAAGGCATACAGGGACTGAGCAATCCTGGCAATCCTGGGGATGATTTATCCATGTCCTTCTCCTGCAGTGCCCGGGGGAGGTGATGCTCGTGTCACCAGCACCTGGGGAGAGGACACTGACCTGGCTCGCTCACAGCAGGTCCCTCCCACGCTCCCTGACCCCCCCAAAGGTGCAGAGCCGTATGGTTGGGTGCTGGGCGATGCTCTGGGGACATCCCTGCTGCTCACTGTGCCCGTGCCCAACCCAAAACCCCCCGAGCATCACCCCAGAGTGCACCAGCACCCCAGGGGGCAGCAGGCCGGGAGTCATGGTTGGGGACATGGGGCAGTGACCCCCCATCCCCCAGCTGCATGCCACCCCCCTGCCCAGGCAGTGATTTTTCTGGGCACATGACTATGTATTTAATTGCTTTTAAACAAAACCCGCCTGTCCCCGATGTCCCCAAGGGGGAACCCTGGCATCCGGAGCACGTGGGGCAGCAGTGACATGGAGGGGTAGGGGGCACAGTGACACAGGCGTCCAGCCCCATTAATTCACAGAGGGTGATGCCAGTCACCCCGTCCCTCTGCCCGCAGGGACAGCTCCGGCCAGGCCATGTGCCCTCCCCTGTCCCAGGCTCCCCCTGCCCACTGCTGCTACAGCTGGGCCATGTTGGGGTAGAATAAAGGGTTTGTGTATTTTTACTACTCGGACAAAACCCTTTCTGGAGGGGTAACATCCCCTTTTTTCTTGGATGGAAACTCCTCCTATCTACTTTTCCCCTTTCTAGGAAAGATCCAGGGGCAATGTCCCCTCCCCTGCTCATGTGGCTTTATTAAAACTTTCATAAGGGCGACTGGCAGGTTTGCTCCTGCCTGCGAATGTCAGAGCCACATTCCCAGGAATCCAGCAGCATTGGATCCAGCAGCTGTGGTTTTGGTGGTGGTGGTAAATTCCATTAAGATCCCCTTTTCCCAAATGTCAACCTCTACTGCTCGGGCTGGCTGGGGTGAAACCCCCCAGAATCTGAGGCCATACCCCGTGCATGCAGGGATGCTGGGTGTGAGATGCCC
>NW_010240065.1:8800-10265 GCF_000690775.1 Eurypyga helias | reverse complement strand
TATGATTCTATGATTCTATGAGTGATACGCCACTAAGCAAATATTCTCATGACAGGGCTCAGATGCAGATTGTTGCTCCGTAGCTGTCCTTCGCAGCGTGGCCATCCCAGATTCTTAAAAAGTCTGCCCAGCGCCGTCTCTGGAATAATTCTGATTTTTGGCTGACGCCCTGTTCATCGTTTGTGGCTTCGTTAGTAGCTGCTGAGAGTGGTTCCTTGAGCGATTAGGGGAAGGTGGTCAGCAGCGTGGGGTGTGGTATGGTCCTCGCACCAAAAGCTCTTCGTGTCCTTCCTGCCTAACACAAGAACAGCCGAGGGGACGGGGGTGTCTTTCTTCCGTTAACCTCGGTGGGAGTGGGCACGGCGTGTCAGCCGGCGTGAATCCGCTTTCAAAACTGAGACTTTAGTCTGCTGCTGGATGGGTTTTCATTTTTTGTATGTGAAAGGCTGCATGGAACCACCAACTGGTTTACAGGTTTAAATTGAAAGCAGGGAGGTTTAGGTTAGATATCAGGAAGAAGTTCTTCACGAAGAGGGTGGTGAAGCACTGGGACAGGTTGCCCAGAGAAGCTGTGGATGCCCCATCCCTGGAAGTGTCCAAGGCCAGGCTGGATGAGGCTTGGAGCAACCTGGTCTAGTGCAAGGTGTCCCTGCCCATGGCAGGGGGGTTGGAACTGGATGGGCTTTAAGGTCCCTTCCAACCCAAACCATTCCATGATTCTATAACTGTATTTAGTCTTTTGAAAGTAGATGTAAAACTTGTGTTTGTGTGAGGCTGCTCAGGGTTATCTGCAGTGTCAATGAAAACAAATTGGGTGTGGAATTTGGAACATTAACCAAGTATTTTTTCCTGCCCCTTCTGTAGGATTCAGATTTTGGCTGAACGTCAGGCTTAGTGATAGAAATTCAGTTGTAGCCTTCGCTACAGTGGAACCGCTGCCGTTCTGTGCCAGCCAAGGCTTAAGAGGCTTCTCTACCCATCAGAAAAATGAAGCCATAAAGAAGCAGCCTTAGCCAAATTGCAGCTTGTTGGAAAAAAAACATGTATCTTCTCACGTGAGGCAGGAGCAGCTTTTCTGTCTGACAGTCTTTGCTGCATCCTCCTAAGATGCTTTAACTGTCCCATTTGCCTGTGGCTGGAAAACCTTCTGTGTATTTACACTGTGTTTCTTAACTGCGGGAATTAGTCTTCTTTGGGGTGTTTGTGTGATTTCTGCCCTGCCCCCCCTGCCCAGACATCCTAGTTCCATCTGTGGGAATCACTGCTCTTCTCCTAGAGCCTCTGTTTGGGGAGAACTCCCTATACGCTCAATTTCCCCAGGCTGTTGTTTCTCCAGCTGCTCAAAACTTTCCCGAGCAGTAGCGCAGTTCATTGAAAACAGCAATTTCATACTGATGAATTAAAGGAACACCGTAACGTGTACGAGCAACACGACGTGAATAACGTAAGTGCGCATGATCGCAGC